>NC_135803.1:95693629-95899211 GCF_964213995.1 Mustelus asterias | reverse complement strand
CCCTCGCCTTCCTTCCTGTGCCCCCCTCGCCTTCCTTCCTGTGCCCCCCTCGCCTTCCTTCCTGTGCCCCCCTCGCCTTCCTTCCTGTGCCCCCCTCGCCTTCCTTCCTGTGCCCCCCTCGCCTTCCTTCCTGTGCCCCCCTCGCCTTCCTTCCTGTGCCCCCCTCGCCTTCCTTCCTGTGCCCCCCTCGCCTTCCTTCCTGTGCCCCCCTCGCCTTCCTTCCTGTGCCCCCCTCGCCTTCCTTCCTGTGCCCCCCTCGCCTTCCTTCCTGTGCCCCCCTCGCCTTCCTTCCTGTGCCCCCCTCGCCTTCCTTCCTGTGCCCCCCTCGCCTTCCTTCCTGTGCCCCCCTCGCCTTCCTTCCTGTGCCCCCCTCGCCTTCCTTCCTGTGCCCCCCTCGCCTTCCTTCCTGTGCCCCCCTCGCCTTCCTTCCTGTGCCCCCCTCGCCTTCCTTCCTGTGCCCCCCTCGCCTTCCTTCCTGTGCCCCCCTCGCCTTCCTTCCTGTGCCCCCCTCGCCTTCCTTCCTGTGCCCCCCTCGCCTTCCTTCCTGTGCCCCCCTCGCCTTCCTTCCTGTGCCCCCCTCGCCTTCCTTCCTGTGCCCCCCTCGCCTTCCTTCCTGTGCCCCCTCGCCTTCCTTCCTGTGCCCCCCTCGCCTTCCTTCCTGTGCCCCCCTCGCCTTCCTTCCTGTGCCCCCCTCGCCTTCCTTCCTGTGCCCCCCTCGCCTTCCTTCCTGTGCCCCCCTCGCCTTCCTTCCTGTGCCCCCCTCGCCTTCCTTCCTGTGCCCCCCTCGCCTTCCTTCCTGTGCCCCCCTCGCCTTCCTTCCTGTGCCCCCCTCGCCTTCCTTCCTGTGCCCCCCTCGCCTTCCTTCCTGTGCCCCCCTCGCCTTCCTTCCTGTGCCCCCCTCGCCCTCCTTCCTGTGCCCCCTCGCCCTCCTTCCTGTGCCCCCCTCGCCTTCCTTCCTGTGCCCCCTCGCCTTCCTCCCTGTGCCCCCCTCGCCTTCCTCCCTGTGCCCCCCTCGCCTTCCTCCCTGTGCCCCCCTCGCCTTCCTCCCTGTGCCCCCTCGCCTTCCTCCCTGTGCCCCCCTCGCCTTCCTCCCTGTGCCCCCCTCGCCTTCCTTCCTGTGCCCCCCTCGCCTTCCTTCCTGTGCCCCCCTCGCCTTCCTCCCTGTGCCCCCCTCGCCTTCCTCCCTGTGCCCCCCTCGCCTTCCTCCCTGTGCCCCCCTCGCCTTCCTCCCTGTGCCCCCCTCGCCTTCCTCCCTGTGCCCCCCTCGCCTTCCTCCCTGTGCCCCCCTCGCCTTCCTCCCTGTGCCCCCTCGCCTTCCTCCCTGTGCCCCCCTCGCCTTCCTCCCTGTGCCCCCCTCGCCTTCCTCCCTGTGCCCCCCTCGCCTTCCTCCCTGTGCCCCCCTCGCCTTCCTCCCTGTGCCCCCCTCGCCTTCCTTCCTGTGCCCCCCTCGCCTTCCTTCCTGTGCCCCCCTCGCCTTCCTTCCTGTGCCCCCCTCGCCTTCCTTCCTGTGCCCCCCTCGCCTTCCTTCCTGTGCCCCCCTCGCCTTCCTTCCTGTGCCCCCCTCGCCTTCCTTCCTGTGCCCCCCTCGCCTTCCTTCCTGTGCCCCCCTCGCCTTCCTTCCTGTGCCCCCCTCGCCTTCCTTCCTGTGCCCCCCTCGCCTTCCTTCCTGTGCCCCCCTCGCCTTCCTTCCTGTGCCCCCCTCGCCTTCCTTCCTGTGCCCCCCTCGCCTTCCTTCCTGTGCCCCCCTCGCCTTCCTTCCTGTGCCCCCCTCGCCTTCCTTCCTGTGCCCCCCTCGCCTTCCTTCCTGTGCCCCCCTCGCCTTCCTTCCTGTGCCCCCCTCGCCTTCCTTCCTGTGCCCCCCTCGCCTTCCTTCCTGTGCCCCCCTCGCCTTCCTTCCTGTGCCCCCCTCGCCTTCCTTCCTGTGCCCCCCTCGCCTTCCTTCCTGTGCCCCCCTCGCCTTCCTTCCTGTGCCCCCCTCGCCTTCCTTCCTGTGCCCCCCTCGCCTTCCTTCCTGTGCCCCCCTCGCCTTCCTTCCTGTGCCCCCCTCGCCTTCCTTCCTGTGCCCCCCTCGCCTTCCTTCCTGTGCCCCCCTCGCCTTCCTTCCTGTGCCCCCCTCGCCTTCCTTCCTGTGCCCCCCTCGCCTTCCTTCCTGTGCCCCCCTCGCCTTCCTTCCTGTGCCCCCCTCGCCTTCCTTCCTGTGCCCCCCTCGCCTTCCTTCCTGTGCCCCCCTCGCCTTCCTTCCTGTGCCCCCCTCGCCTTCCTTCCTGTGCCCCCCTCGCCTTCCTTCCTGTGCCCCCCTCGCCTTCCTTCCTGTGCCCCCCTCGCCTTCCTTCCTGTGCCCCCCTCGCCTTCCTTCCTGTGCCCCCCTCGCCTTCCTTCCTGTGCCCCCCTCGCCTTCCTTCCTGTGCCCCCCTCGCCTTCCTTCCTGTGCCCCCCTCGCCTTCCTTCCTGTGCCCCCCTCGCCTTCCTTCCTGTGCCCCCTCGCCTTCCTTCCTGTGCCCCCCTCGCCTTCCTTCCTGTGCCCCCCTCGCCTTCCTTCCTGTGCCCCCCTCGCCTTCCTTCCTGTGCCCCCCTCGCCTTCCTTCCTGTGCCCCCCTCGCCTTCCTTCCTGTGCCCCCCTCGCCTTCCTTCCTGTGCCCCCCTCGCCTTCCTTCCTGTGCCCCCCTCGCCTTCCTTCCTGTGCCCCCCTCGCCTTCCTTCCTGTGCCCCCCTCGCCTTCCTTCCTGTGCCCCCCTCGCCTTCCTTCCTGTGCCCCCCTCGCCTTCCTTCCTGTGCCCCCCTCGCCTTCCTTCCTGTGCCCCCCTCGCCTTCCTTCCTGTGCCCCCCTCGCCTTCCTTCCTGTGCCCCCCTCGCCTTCCTTCCTGTGCCCCCCTCGCCTTCCTTCCTGTGCCCCCCTCGCCTTCCTTCCTGTGCCCCCCTCGCCTTCCTTCCTGTGCCCCCCTCGCCTTCCTTCCTGTGCCCCCCTCGCCTTCCTTCCTGTGCCCCCCTCGCCTTCCTTCCTGTGCCCCCCTCGCCTTCCTTCCTGTGCCCCCCTCGCCTTCCTTCCTGTGCCCCCCTCGCCTTCCTTCCTGTGCCCCCCTCGCCTTCCTTCCTGTGCCCCCCTCGCCTTCCTTCCTGTGCCCCCCTCGCCTTCCTTCCTGTGCCCCCCTCGCCTTCCTTCCTGTGCCCCCCTCGCCTTCCTTCCTGTGCCCCCCTCGCCTTCCTTCCTGTGCCCCCCTCGCCTTCCTTCCTGTGCCCCCCTCGCCTTCCTTCCTGTGCCCCCCTCGCCTTCCTTCCTGTGCCCCCCTCGCCTTCCTTCCTGTGCCCCCCTCGCCTTCCTTCCTGTGCCCCCCTCGCCTTCCTTCCTGTGCCCCCCTCGCCTTCCTTCCTGTGCCCCCCTCGCCTTCCTTCCTGTGCCCCCCTCGCCTTCCTTCCTGTGCCCCCCTCGCCTTCCTTCCTGTGCCCCCCTCGCCTTCCTTCCTGTGCCCCCCTCGCCTTCCTTCCTGTGCCCCCCTCGCCTTCCTTCCTGTGCCCCCCTCGCCTTCCTTCCTGTGCCCCCCTCGCCTTCCTTCCTGTGCCCCCCTCGCCTTCCTTCCTGTGCCCCCCTCGCCTTCCTTCCTGTGCCCCCCTCGCCTTCCTTCCTGTGCCCCCCTCGCCTTCCTTCCTGTGCCCCCCTCGCCTTCCTTCCTGTGCCCCCCTCGCCTTCCTTCCTGTGCCCCCCTCGCCTTCCTTCCTGTGCCCCCTCGCCTTCCTTCCTGTGCCCCCCTCGCCTTCCTTCCTGTGCCCCCCTCGCCTTCCTTCCTGTGCCCCCCTCGCCTTCCTTCCTGTGCCCCCCTCGCCTTCCTTCCTGTGCCCCCCTCGCCTTCCTTCCTGTGCCCCCCTCGCCTTCCTTCCTGTGCCCCCCTCGCCTTCCTTCCTGTGCCCCCCTCGCCTTCCTTCCTGTGCCCCCCTCGCCTTCCTTCCTGTGCCCCCCTCGCCTTCCTTCCTGTGCCCCCCTCGCCTTCCTTCCTGTGCCCCCCTCGCCTTCCTTCCTGTGCCCCCTCGCCTTCCTTCCTGTGCCCCCCTCGCCTTCCTTCCTGTGCCCCCCTCGCCTTCCTTCCCTGTGCCCCCCTCGCCTTCCTCCCTGTGCCCCCCTCGCCTTCCTCCCTGTGCCCCCCTCGCCTTCCTCCCTGTGCCCCCCTCGCCTTCCTCCCTGTGCCCCCCTCGCCTTCCTCCCTGTGCCCCCCTCGCCTTCCTCCCTGTGCCCCCCTCGCCTTCCTCCCTGTGCCCCCCTCGCCTTCCTCCCTGTGCCCCCCTCGCCTTCCTCCCTGTGCCCCCCTCGCCTTCCTCCCTGTGCCCCCCTCGCCTTCCTCCCTGTGCCCCCCTCGCCTTCCTCCCTGTGCCCCCCTCGCCTTCCTCCCTGTGCCCCCCTCGCCTTCCTCCCTGTGCCCCCCTCGCCTTCCTCCCTGTGCCCCCCTCGCCTTCCTCCCTGTGCCCCCCTCGCCTTCCTCCCTGTGCCCCCCTCGCCTTCCTCCCTGTGCCCCCTCGCCTTCCTCCCTGTGCCCCCCTCGCCTTCCTCCCTGTGCCCCCCTCGCCTTCCTCCCTGTGCCCCCCTCGCCTTCCTCCCTGTGCCCCCCTCGCCTTCCTCCCTGTGCCCCCCTCGCCTTCCTCCCTGTGCCCCCCTCGCCTTCCTCCCTGTGCCCCCCTCGCCTTCCTCCCTGTGCCCCCCTCGCCTTCCTCCCTGTGCCCCCCTCGCCTTCCTCCCTGTGCCCCCCTCGCCTTCCTCCCTGTGCCCCCCTCGCCTTCCTCCCTGTGCCCCCCTCGCCTTCCTCCCTGTGCCCCCCTCGCCTTCCTCCCTGTGCCCCCCTCGCCTTCCTCCCTGTGCCCCCCTCGCCTTCCTCCCTGTGCCCCCCTCGCCTTCCTCCCTGTGCCCCCCTCGCCTTCCTCCCTGTGCCCCCCTCGCCTTCCTCCCTGTGCCCCCCTCGCCTTCCTCCCTGTGCCCCCCTCGCCTTCCTCCCTGTGCCCCCCTCGCCTTCCTCCCTGTGCCCCCCTCGCCTTCCTCCCTGTGCCCCCCTCGCCTTCCTCCCTGTGCCCCCCTCGCCTTCCTCCCTGTGCCCCCTCGCCTTCCTCCCTGTGCCCCCCTCGCCTTCCTCCCTGTGCCCCCCTCGCCTTCCTCCCTGTGCCCCCCTCGCCTTCCTCCCTGTGCCCCCCTCGCCTTCCTCCCTGTGCCCCCCTCGCCTTCCTCCCTGTGCCCCCCTCGCCTTCCTCCCTGTGCCCCCCTCGCCTTTCGCCTCCCTGTGCCCCCCTCGCCTTCCTCCCTGTGCCCCCCTCGCCTTCCTCCCTGTGCCCCCCTCGCCTTCCTCCCTGTGCCCCCCTCGCCTTCCTCCCTGTGCCCCCCTCGCCTTCCTCCCTGTGCCCCCCTCGCCTTCCTCCCTGTGCCCCCCTCGCCTTCCTCCCTGTGCCCCCCTCGCCTTCCTCCCTGTGCCCCCCTCGCCTTCCTCCCTGTGCCCCCCTCGCCTTCCTCCCTGTGCCCCCCTCGCCTTCCTCCCTGTGCCCCCCTCGCCTTCCTCCCTGTGCCCCCCCTCGCCTTCCTCCCTGTGCCCCCCTCGCCTTCCTCCCTGTGCCCCCCTCGCCTTCCTCCCTGTGCCCCCCTCGCCTTCCTCCCTGTGCCCCCCTCGCCTTCCTCCCTGTGCCCCCCTCGCCTTCCTCCCTGTGCCCCCCTCGCCTTCCTCCCTGTGCCCCCCTCGCCTTCCTCCCTGTGCCCCCCTCGCCTTCCTCCCTGTGCCCCCCTCGCCTTCCTCCCTGTGCCCCCCTCGCCTTCCTCCCTGTGCCCCCCTCGCCTTCCTCCCTGTGCCCCCCTCGCCTTCCTCCCTGTGCCCCCCTCGCCTTCCTCCCTGTGCCCCCCTCGCCTTCCTCCCTGTGCCCCCCTCGCCTTCCTCCCTGTGCCCCCCTCGCCTTCCTCCCTGTGCCCCCCTCGCCTTCCTCCCTGTGCCCCCCTCGCCTTCCTCCCTGTGCCCCCCTCGCCTTCCTCCCTGTGCCCCCCTCGCCTTCCTCCCTGTGCCCCCCTCGCCTTCCTCCCTGTGCCCCCCTCGCCTTCCTCCCTGTGCCCCCCTCGCCTTCCTCCCTGTGCCCCCTCGCCTTCCTCCCTGTGCCCCCCTCGCCTTCCTCCCTGTGCCCCCCTCGCCTTCCTCCCTGTGCCCCCCTCGCCTTCCTCCCTGTGCCCCCCTCGCCTTCCTCCCTGTGCCCCCCTCGCCTTCCTCCCTGTGCCCCCCTCGCCTTCCTCCCTGTGCCCCCCTCGCCTTCCTCCCTGTGCCCCCCTCGCCTTCCTCCCTGTGCCCCCCTCGCCTTCCTCCCTGTGCCCCCCTCGCCTTCCTCCCTGTGCCCCCCTCGCCTTCCTCCCTGTGCCCCCCTCGCCTTCCTCCCTGTGCCCCCCTCGCCTTCCTCCCTGTGCCCCCCTCGCCTTCCTCCCTGTGCCCCCCTCGCCTTCCTCCCTGTGCCCCCCTCGCCTTCCTCCCTGTGCCCCCCTCGCCTTCCTCCCTGTGCCCCCCTCGCCTTCCTCCCTGTGCCCCCCTCGCCTTCCTCCCTGTGCCCCCCTCGCCTTCCTCCCTGTGCCCCCCTCGCCTTCCTCCCTGTGCCCCCCTCGCCTTCCTCCCTGTGCCCCCCTCGCCTTCCTCCCTGTGCCCCCCTCGCCTTCCTCCCTGTGCCCCCCTCGCCTTCCTCCCTGTGCCCCCCTCGCCTTCCTCCCTGTGCCCCCCTCGCCTTCCTCCCTGTGCCCCCCTCGCCTTCCTCCCTGTGCCCCCCTCGCCTTCCTCCCTGTGCCCCCCTCGCCTTCCTCCCTGTGCCCCCCTCGCCTTCCTCCCTGTGCCCCCCTCGCCTTCCTCCCTGTGCCCCCCTCGCCTTCCTCCCTGTGCCCCCCTCGCCTTCCTCCCTGTGCCCCCCTCGCCTTCCTCCCTGTGCCCCCTCGCCTTCCTCCCTGTGCCCCCCTCGCCTTCCTCCCTGTGCCCCCCTCGCCTTCCTCCCTGTGCCCCCCTCGCCTTCCTCCCTGTGCCCCCCTCGCCTTCCTCCCTGTGCCCCCCTCGCCTTCCTCCCTGTGCCCCCCTCGCCTTCCTCCCTGTGCCCCCCTCGCCTTCCTCCCTGTGCCCCCCTCGCCTTCCTCCCTGTGCCCCCCTCGCCTTCCTCCCTGTGCCATAAGACCATAAGACATAGGAGCGGAAGTAAGGCCATTCGGCCCATCGAGTCCACTCCACCATTCAATCATGGTTGATTTCAACTCCATTTACCCGCTCTCTCCCCATAGCCCTTAATTCCTCGAGAAATCAAGAATTTATCAATTTCTGTCTTGAAGACGCTCAACGTCTCGGCCTCCACAGCCCTCTGTGGCAATGAATTCCACAGACCCACCACTCTCTGGCTGAAGAAATTTCTCCTCATCTCTGTTCTAAAGTGACTCCCTTTTATTCTAAGGCTGTGCCCCCGCGTCCTAGTCTCCCCTGTTAATGGAAACAACTTCCCTACGTCCATCCTATCTAAGCCGTTCATTATCTTGTAAGTTTCTATCAGATCTCCCCTCAACCTCCTAAACTCCAATGAATATAATCCCACGATCCTCAGACGTTCATCCTTCCTGTGCCCCCCTCGCCTTCCTTCCTGTGCCCCCCTCGCCTTCCTTCCTGTGCCCCCCTCGCCTTCCTTCCTGTGCCCCCCTCGCCTTCCTTCCTGTGCCCCCCTCGCCTTCCTTCCTGTGCCCCCCTCGCCTTCCTTCCTGTGCCCCCCTCGCCTTCCTTCCTGTGCCCCCCTCGCCTTCCTTCCTGTGCCCCCCTCGCCTTCCTTCCTGTGCCCCCCTCGCCTTCCTTCCTGTGCCCCCCTCGCCTTCCTTCCTGTGCCCCCCTCGCCTTCCTTCCTGTGCCCCCCTCGCCTTCCTTCCTGTGCCCCCCTCGCCTTCCTTCCTGTGCCCCCCTCGCCTTCCTTCCTGTGCCCCCCTCGCCTTCCTTCCTGTGCCCCCCTCGCCTTCCTTCCTGTGCCCCCCTCGCCTTCCTTCCTGTGCCCCCCTCGCCTTCCTTCCTGTGCCCCCCTCGCCTTCCTTCCTGTGCCCCCCTCGCCTTCCTTCCTGTGCCCCCCTCGCCTTCCTTCCTGTGCCCCCCTCGCCTTCCTTCCTGTGCCCCCCTCGCCTTCCTTCCTGTGCCCCCCTCGCCTTCCTTCCTGTGCCCCCCTCGCCTTCCTTCCTGTGCCCCCCTCGCCTTCCTTCCTGTGCCCCCCTCGCCTTCCTTCCTGTGCCCCCCTCGCCTTCCTTCCTGTGCCCCCCTCGCCTTCCTTCCTGTGCCCCCCTCGCCTTCCTTCCTGTGCCCCCCTCGCCTTCCTTCCTGTGCCCCCCTCGCCTTCCTTCCTGTGCCCCCCTCGCCTTCCTTCCTGTGCCCCCCTCGCCTTCCTTCCTGTGCCCCCCTCGCCTTCCTTCCTGTGCCCCCCTCGCCTTCCTTCCTGTGCCCCCCTCGCCTTCCTTCCTGTGCCCCCCTCGCCTTCCTTCCTGTGCCCCCCTCGCCTTCCTTCCTGTGCCCCCCTCGCCTTCCTTCCTGTGCCCCCCTCGCCTTCCTTCCTGTGCCCCCCTCGCCTTCCTTCCTGTGCCCCCCTCGCCTTCCTTCCTGTGCCCCCCTCGCCTTCCTTCCTGTGCCCCCCTCGCCTTCCTTCCTGTGCCCCCCTCGCCTTCCTTCCTGTGCCCCCCTCGCCTTCCTTCCTGTGCCCCCCTCGCCTTCCTTCCTGTGCCCCCCTCGCCTTCCTTCCTGTGCCCCCCTCGCCTTCCTTCCTGTGCCCCCCTCGCCTTCCTTCCTGTGCCCCCCTCGCCTTCCTTCCTGTGCCCCCCTCGCCTTCCTTCCTGTGCCCCCCTCGCCTTCCTTCCTGTGCCCCCCTCGCCTTCCTTCCTGTGCCCCCCTCGCCTTCCTTCCTGTGCCCCCCTCGCCTTCCTTCCTGTGGCCCCCCTCGCCTTCCTTCCTGTGCCCCCCTCGCCTTCCTTCCTGTGCCCCCACCCCCGTCCACTGGGTCTGGCTGAGATGGGCTCTGTTTGTAATCAGTACAAATGGGGAAGGGGTGCCAGTTGCATTTGTCCAATCATTATAGCGTATTTGAATAGTCTTGTTTCGTAACAAATAGTAGTTGCGGGATATCTGGGTAAAGGTACGGTGGCCAGGTTGAGAGCCATAAATATGTGTTGTATACTGTGAACGGCAGTAACATGATGGTTAAATTTGGTGAATGCACTTTGTCAAAGAATGTGGTAATTGAATCATTTAGGGTTCTTGTCGAGTTGCACTATAAACCGAGTATGTGACAGTGAGTGAAATACGTTAGACTTGAGGGTGAGTTATTTCTAGGGTAACCATGTGCTTTAATTATAATTATTGCACAAAAACATCTTGTTCACGTGTCTTTTTCCCCCTCTTGCTGCTTTTCTTTTCCTTTCCCATCAGTTTTCTCTGTTTTTGCTGGGGCATTGTCTCCTCTTGGGATAGTTACTATTTCATGGATGAAAGTTGCTGTTGAGTACCTCAACCATATCACCATTCTCCTTGTGTGAGCCAAGACAGGAAATGACAGGCAGTTGACCTTGCAGGCAATTACATCCACATGCTTCTTGCAGGAATTCCTGTTTTGTGATTGTGAGATTTAGCCCCCTAAATCCACAGCTCCCTTTCGAGTTGGTTAATGTGAACAATGCATTTATCAAACTGGAGCCCAGTGTTCTAAGTAGTTGGTTAAAGGATATTTATTCTAAGATGGTTGAAGTGCTTTAAGTATCTTTTAATATTGGCAGTTCCTAATGGCTAATAGATTGTTTATAGAATGCATTGCCTTGAAAAGATGACAGATGCAAATTCAATAATGACTTTTAAAAAAGAATTGGTTAAATGCTTTAAAGATAAAATTAGTATTGTGGAGCTATGGGGAAAGACAGGGGGAATGAGACTAATTGTATAGCTCCACGAGCCAGCACAATCCAGTGGGCTGAATGGCCTCCGTCTGTTCTGTGAGATGCCATGATTTTAATGATTTCCTGTCTTCACTGAAATTATTCATTTTCCAGGGACTTTAATAACACTTTGAATTAG
Source organism: Mustelus asterias (assembly GCF_964213995.1). Classification (NCBI taxonomy): domain Eukaryota; kingdom Metazoa; phylum Chordata; class Chondrichthyes; order Carcharhiniformes; family Triakidae; genus Mustelus; species Mustelus asterias. The sequence goes on along the minus strand of NC_135803.1, from coordinate 95,889,156 downwards.
CTCCCTAAGTAAGATGATTAAGCCATTTGAAAAGTTGACTAATCTATTTTTGGATTTTTATGTGTATATTGTATTATAATGAGCAGAATTATCATCTGGCAAGAAGAGGCCGGTGTTTGTCAGGAGAATTCTTGGCAGTGTTGTGTGAAGAGCTGGGTTTAAACTGGTTCACTGTGTCTTTTAAGTTGAATTGTGCAAATTTGTCACATCTGTTTTATTTTTTACCCTATTATATATTTTAAATAAAGGCCTTGCATCCAGTGCACACCCAACATAGTTCGGCACCACAAGGAAAGTTTGCATTGGTTTCGAACCTGAATGGTTCCAAATTGCTTCATATGCATAATTTGCATTTATATAGCACCGTTCACAGCCTCAGGATGTCCAAAAACAGAGCAGGCCCAAAAATCTGCAATGAGATAAATTAGCTGATAACCATTTTCAGTGATGTTGGTTGAACTCTCCTGTTTTTCTTTGAATGCTGAACTGGGATCTTTTGCGGCCACTTGGTTTATAATTTCACCTGAAAGACAGCATCTCTGACAGTGCTGCACACCCTTAGTATAGTACAGGATTGAGACTTGAATCCTTAATCTTCTGACTGATATGAGTGTGCGCTCTCACTGAGCTAAGGCTGACACTGTCATATGTCCACTAAGAATCGCAACTGAACATTTTTCTTTAAATAATCAGGTATTTCCTGTTGGTTTAATCTGACTTTGATAACCTGTTTCCTACAGACAGGAGTTAGGGGTTTAAATAACTTCCAATCTAACAAAATGCCCCTGAATGACACTGCTTAACCTCTACTTGACCTCTATTTCTGACTAGGCTGGTCTTAAAGAAGCAGGGTGCTGACATGCACACAGCTCCATTTTAGCAGCTAAATGCCCGCACTTTGTTGGAGACTCCAGATGAGCAATGTAGTAAGAAATCAGCTTCTTGCAGAACACTGTCAGTTTCTGACTTAAAGACAGTTGCTACTTGATGGTTCAGCAAGTAAATGCATCACAGATGGCGTTCTACGTGCAGTTTTGTTCTGCACACTATAGGAAGGAATTTGAGATAACAGAAAAGGAATAGTTCAGCTTTATCCAGGTACAAGGAACTGTAATTATGATGGAAGATTTGAAAAACGGGGAACTGTTTCTGTTGATGCAGGTGACATGATTTCATACAAAAGTGTAATAAGCATGCCAATTTAGTCCCTGATCTATACCTGCCAGAGTTCTGCTCTTGGACGGCATCCGGGGGGGGTCACCAGGGCACGATTCTGTGTGTGCGACATGCTAGCAAAAGTCAGTCGCTCTGGGAGAAATGGGGAAAGGAAACATTAACTGCAGTTGATTTCTGCTGTCATAGTTCCCATCAATAAAAAAAGACTTCCACATTGGCTTGGAATGATGCTAATGGCATCAAACCACACTGGGGGATATGTTGAGATTGAGGAAGGCAAATAACTGTTTTTGGAGTGTGAGGTGTCCTTCTAAGCTGATGTAGCATTTAAGAATGGCAGGAGAGAGCTGAAAAAACGTGTTGGAGTTTCTTGCGGATGTAAAAGCATTTGTGGGTGAGAGAAGAGTGTGAATGTCTCTTGATTTTCAGAAAGTATCTGGGAGGGCTTGTCACAGGAGACCTAACAACTACAGCAGAAACCCTTAGGATCCAGGTAGGAGCTGTAAATTGGATTATTAATTACACTCAGGAGGGGAGTTGCTGAAATTAATAACTCTAATAGTGCTGTTGGGACCAGGTGGAGCCTCCCGGTGTTTAAGGCCAGAGATCCTTCCTATTCCTATTGATCTTCATATCTTCACTGTCTACAGGGCAGGTACGCACAGTAAGAAGTCTCAACACCAGGTTAAAGTCTCAACAGGTTTATTTGGTAGCACAAGCTTTCAGAGTGTCACTCCTTCAGGTGAGTGAGGAGTTATGTCGGGGAGGTCCCAGAGGATTGGAAAATAGCCAATGTTGTTCCTATGTTTTAAAAAGGTAGCAAGAATAATCCAGGTAATTACAGACCGGTGAGCCTTACATCAGTGGTAGGGAAATTATTGGAGAGGATTCTTCAAGACAGGATTTATTCTTACTTGGAAATAAGTGGGCGTATTAGTGAGAGGCAACATGGTTTTATGAAGGGGAGGTTGTGTCTCACTAACTTGACCGAGTTTTCCGGAAGTGACGAAGATGATTGATGAGGGTAGGGCAGTGGATGTTGTCTACATGAACTTCAGTAAGGCCTTTGACAAGGTCCCTCATGGCAGACTGGTGCAGAAGGTGAAGTCGCATGGGATCAGAGATGAGCTGGCAAGGTGGATATAAAATTGGCTCGGTCAAAGAAACAGAGGGTAGCAGTGGAAGGGTGCGTTTCTGAATGGAGGGCTGTGACAAATGGCGTTTCTCAGGGATCAGTGCTGGGACTTTTGCTGTTTGTAATATAAATGCTTTGAAGGAAAACGTAACTGGGTTGATTAGTAAGTTTGCGGACGACACAAAGGTTGGTGGATTTGCGGATAGCGATGAGGACCATCAGAGGATACAGCAGGATATAGATCGGTTGGAGGCTTGGGCGGAGAGGTGGCAGATGGAGTTTAATCCGGACAAATGTGAGGTAATGCATTTTGGAAGGTCTAATACAGATAGGAAATATACAGTAAATGGCAGAACCCTTAAGAGTATTGATAGGCAAAGGGATCTGGGTGTACAGATAGGTCACTGAAAGTGGCAATGCAGGTGGAGAAGGTAGTCAAGAAGGCATATGGCATGCTTGCCTTCATCGGCCGGGGGCATTGAGCTTAAAAATTGGCAAGTCATGTTGCAGTTTTATAGAACCTTAGTTAGGCTGCACTTGGAATATAGTGTTAAATTCTGGTCGCCACACTACCAGAAGGATGTGGAAGCTTTGGAGAGGGTATAGAAAAGATTTACCAGGATGTTGCCTGGTGGGCATCAGCTATGAGGAGAGGTTGGAGAAACTTTGTTCTCATTGGAAGGATGGAGGTTGAGGGGCGACCTGATAGAAGTCGACAAGATATGAGAGGCATCAACAGAGTGGATAGTCAGAAGCTTTTTCCTAGGGTGGAAGAGTCAATTACTAGGAGGCACAGGTTTAAGGTGCGAGGGGCAAGGTTTAAAGGCGATGTACGAGGCAGATTTTTTTACACAGCGGGTGGTAGGTGTCTGGAACTTGTTGCTGGGGGAGGTAGTGGAAGCAGATACGGTAGTGACTTTTAAGGGGCGTCTTGACAAATGGGATGGGAATAGAAGGATATGGTCCCCGGAAGGGTAGGGGGTTTTTGTTAAGTCGGGCAGCATGGCTTGGAGGGCCGAAGGGCCTGTTCCTGTGCTGTAATTTTCTTTGTGCTTATCAGGCAGTTTGATTGAAAATATTGAACAGAGTGCGTGTACACCGGGATAGGCAATTGTTTGGGAAAGTGAGTTCCAATAATTCAAAGACCTTACAGAAGGTCTGACTTAAAGCAGCGAGGAAATAATTCAACAGGATAAGCACAGTATTGCGAATGCTGGGATCTGAAGCAAAAACTGAAAAATGTTGGAAAATCTCAGCAGGTCTGACAGCATCTGTGGAGAGAAAAGAGAGCCAACGTTCTGAGTCTAGATGACCCCTCGTCAGGGAAAATAATTCATGTTGATGCACAAACAGAGAATCGTGATCTTGGACTGGAAGGTGCTTCATGTCAGTTGATGAGATTGTATATTCGTGCACAAATTGAACTTTAGCCAAAATTTAATTGGTGTATTAGAGTGTGAATAATCAATAGTGCCCTCTAATACGGTATGATATAGATAATCACTTCAAATTGTTGTCACTGTTTCTTCCATTAGCCATGATGTGGAGATGCTGGCGTTGGACTGGGGTAAACACAGTAAGAAGTTTAACAACACCAGGTTAAAGTCCAACTAAACCTGTTGGACTTTAACCTGGTGTTGTTAAACTTCTTACTGTCTTCCCATTAGCAACAACCTCGTAACAACCAGTACCTTGCTCGCATGTTGCGCACAATCAAAACAGGACTTCTTGGTTCAAGTGGTGATTTGTGCGGACGTTTCACTATTGGGCTGTTAAGTGTTAAATGGCAATGACGCTATGAAATGGAGTGCATGAAGAAAATGTTCTTGATCAAGTAAGCACCTGCACCACTACATAGCTGCTACAGAAAGCATAATGTCGAGGTTTACAAATAATTCTGAGCAGTGCAAGTCTAAGGAGATAATGTCAGCACTTCATGAAAAAGCAATGTACAATGTCCCATCTGTCAGATCACAGTACTGCTGCCATAGATTGGCTGATGTGCATTTGATGGTTCTGACGGAAAGAATTTGAGCAAGAAATAACCAGCCGGTGTGATAGAGAATGAATGGAGGATTTGAATACTGAGCCACAAAGAAGATGAGAATTCAAGATCATTATTGAACTTGGACAGAATTGAGCAAAAGCCGTGGTGAGTTCTCCTATTGAGCTTGGGTTTAAGCTTTATGGTCTCTTGAAATCGCAGCCTGTCAGTGAGCAGTATAAATGGACTTAGCAACTGTCATGGGCAAGAAGCCCAGGCAAACCTTCAATTTTGACATGATCCCGAGGAAATAATAGAGTAACTGGCATCCAACCAATCCCAGTCAAACTGGAGGTAGAGTGGGTAAACCCTGCAACATTTATGCTGAGGTCAAGAAAAGATACCTTGCAGATTTCTCATTGGTCCACAGACAAAAATTTGAATGATAATTTAAGCAGTGATTCATGTTCAAATTTGGGTGCCATTTACCATGGTTGTCCTGTTAAATCCTTGTGCTGTTGTTGTGTTATTTACATCTGTGGCCTTCCTGTCTGATAATGATTAATACATGTAGTATCCCAGGATGAGATAGAAGATCGATCGCTAACAGTGAGTTTTGTTTTTCTTTTGTGACCAGGTTAATCAATATTAACCTGGTCACAAAAGGGCGGCACGGTAGCACAGTGGTTAGCACTGCTGCTTCACAGCTCCAGGGTCCTGGGTTCGATTCCCGGCTCGGGTCACTGTCTGTGTGGAGTTTGCACATTCTCCTCGTGTCTGCGTGGGTTTCCTCCGGGTGCTCCGGTTTCCTCCCACAGTCCAAAGATGTGTGGGTTAGGTTGATTGGCCAGGTTAAAAATTGCCCCTTAGAGTCCTGAGATGCGTAGGTTAGTGGGATTAGCGGGTAAATATGTGGGGGTAGGGCCTGGGTGGGATTGTGGTCGGTGCAGACTCGATGGGCTGAATGGCCTCCTTCTGCACTGTAGGATTTCTATGATTTCTATGATTAAATGTCTGTCACATCTGAACTTGGTAGTTAGCACTCGGTGACCATAGAAATCATAGAAATCATAGAAACCCTACAGTGCAGAAGGAGGCCATTCGGCCCATCGAGTCTGCACCGACCACAATCCCACCCAGGCCCTACCCCCACATATTTACCCGCTAATCCCTCTAACCTACGCATCCCAGGACTCTAAGGGGCAATTTTTAACCTGGCCAATCAACCTAACCCGCACATCTTTGGACTGTGGGAGGAAACCGGAGCACCCGGAGGAAACCCACGCAGACACGAGGAGAATGTGCAAACTCCACACAGACAGTGACCCGAGCCGGGAATCGAACCTGGGACCCTGGAGCTGTGAAGCACCAATGCTAACCACTGTGCTATCGTGCCGCCCTAGTCCAAGTTCAATAATGATCTTGAATTCTCATCTTCTTTGTGGCTCAGTATTCAAATCCTCCATTCATTCTCTATCACACCGGCTGGTTATTTCTTGCTCAAATTCTTTCCGTCAGAACCATCAAATGCACGTCAGCCAATCTATGGCAGCAGTACTGTGATCTGACAGATGGGACATTGTACATTGCTTTTTCATGAAGTGCTGACATTATCTCCTTAGACTTGCACTTGACCACCTGGTCAGACTTGATCCATCTGCCCTTTGAAGTGAATAATATCAGATTTGTAACAAAGTGGATTCTAGGTACCACCCAACTGGTCTGCTTTCAGCTTAAAGTACAGAAAGTGGTCAAAGTTCACAAAGAAATATTGCAACATTTTAAATATAGGCACTGAAATTTTTGGAATCTACTTTGCTGGCAATGAAATCTGCTTCTGATTGGTGGCATAGTGGACAGTGAAGAAGGTTAGCTCGGATTGCAACAGGATCTTGATCAATTGGACCAGTGGGCCGATGGAGTTTAATTTAGATAAATATGAGGTGATGCATTTTGGTAGGTTGAACCAGGGCAGGGCTTACTCAGTTAATGTTAGGGCATTGGGGAGAGTTATAGATCTAGGAGTACAAGTTCATAGCTCCTTGAAAGTGGAGTCACAGGTGGGCAGGGTGGTGAAGGAGGTATTTGGCATGCTTGGTTTCATTGGTCAGAACATTGAATATAGGAGTTGAGATGTCTTGTTGAAGTTGTACAAGATATTGGTAAGGCCACACTTGGAATACTGTGTACAGTTCTGGTCACCCTATTATAGAAAGCTTATCATTAAACTAGAAAGAGTGCAGAAAAGACTTACTAGGATGCTATTGGGACTTGATGGTTTGAGTTAAAAGGGGAGGCTGGATAGCCTGGGACTTTTTTCCCTGCAGCGTAGGAGATATAGGGGTGATCTTGGAGCTCTATGAAATAGAGAGGCACAGATCAAATAGATAGTCAATATGTTTTTCCCAAATGCAGGGGAGTCTAAGACTAGAGGGCATAGGTTTAAGGTGAGAGGGGAGCGATACAAAAGGGTCCAGAGGCGGGTATAATTTTGTCTTTTAAAAGGCATTTAGACAGTTACATGGGTAAGATGGGTATAGAGGGATATGGGCCAAATGTGAGCAATTGGGACTAGCTTAGTGGTTAAAAACTGGGTGGCATGGACAAGTTGGGCTGAAGGACCTGTTTCAATGCTGTTAACCTTTGACTCTCTGAATTCAGATCATTCCCCCATTGTGTGTACCTCCAATATTGGCAAGTTATGGCATTGCCATAATTAGCTAATTAAAAGTCAAATTGCGGGAAAGAACGTAAACATTCTTCTCCATCAGAGAAATGTATCTTTTGGATGGTATCTGAGGTGTTCCTGATCTAGATTTTCCTCTTCACCATTGGGGCACAACAGAAACCCAGGTCTCCATACATTGAAATTAATAGGTGGCAAATCAGTGAGCAGCTGACACAGTTTCTGCGATGGAGTTTAATTCTGGGCCTTGAAGAGAAAGCTTTAGCAGCCTGGCAGTGATAGGTCTGGATGGTTACTGCCAAGGAAGAATGCAGTGGCCGTGGACTGTTCTGAGCTGTCCTACAGTACTGCTTGGATCCTGAGTGTTTGGCACTGAGAGATTTTACCACATTCCTAATACTCACCAGCAGTGGAACGAACTGTCACCCATTGATACAGAAAGGAAAAAGTAGCCTTGACAAAATGTTTGTAGTTCTTTTTTCCACTGCTAACACATTCCACAATTAATATGCTTCTACTCTCGATATGAAGAATTAAAGCACACATTCGCCTGTCATCCCGATTACCCCTACTTCTGGTAGGGAGAGTTCCCTGAATACCAGCAATTATTCTGACTCTGCGCCCTTCCAGCAGTGAGGATTCCAAAAACAAAATTGTGGCTGCTAGAAATCTGAAATGAAAACACATTGGTGGCAGCATCTGTAGAGGGAGGAAGGGTTCATGTTTCAGGTGGATGAACTTTCTGTCGTATGCAGTTGCAGCATTTTCTGGGTTTTATATAACTCTTCATATTGTTTCAAAGCTGCTGTGATGGCCCTTATTCTGGTATGAAAGGATACTGATCTGTTTGAGAGTGGATCTACCATTGCTCAATCAGAACACAGGCAGGATACTTATTATACTGCATGGGTTGTTTTTGCTGAGCATTGCAGCTGGGTTTCACTTACCTCTGGAAATCACTTGCTGAAGTTTTATCCACCATTTTTTCATTGAAACACTGTCATTTTGTGTATCGACGTTTTAGATTTGTACATAATACCGAGGGCATATGACAGTCCGATTAAATGCTGTCACTGAGCAAAGATGAATAACTTGAGGACTCCTGTTTCTTAGTAGCGCAAGTAAGAGTCAAGTTGACCGGGATCTCATGTCCAACCATTTCAGACATAATCTTGTTTGGGACCAGATTAGAGTCTGGGGTTGTGACAGTCTGTGAAATGAAAGATTGCCTTTGTATCAGAACAGTGCGGATAGTGCAGTGCTTCCCTACGGCTCACAGGCAATGAGCGGATAGGGAGAAAGCAGGTGCTGGGAGGGAGTCACTCAGCTAGCAGCATTAGTAGTGTTGATTGTTTGAAGATCATAAGTGTATATTTTAGTGGCTCCAGTGGACAGTGTTTCCTTTCTGCACTTAAACCTCCAAGGAGACTAGGCTGCAAATGTGTAATTGATTGCAATATTATCAGTTGGAAATTACAGATCCTATTTCTCAAAAGCGATTGTTTTATCTTGAGTGATGCTTGAAAATGAGCAAAGATCTGATTAATAAGGCAGGAGGAATGCTGTGGAGGCAGTGTGCACTTCTCTATGGGAATCTGCTTCTTACCCTGTGTTGTATAACACATGACTATTACAGTGACATATGTGCAGCTGTTTCCCTCAACCTTGCCTGCCCCTTTTGTAAGTAGGATTGCTGAACTCTTTTCAAAAGGATAGGTTCCAACTGCGTGCCATTTTGAATCCTTTAGCAGGTAATTGCTGGGGTTAGTGTGATCGAGAGCCTTTTAGCAGTGAAGAGATGGATCTGAACAAGGTGCTGTCTGCCACCTGATTCTATTGCTGGGTTTTGACCTGTTTTAGTTGAATTTGGCTTTTCAGAAATCTTCCTGTTATACACAGATGCTATTTGCAGTATTATGACATTGACTCTCCAGCATGCTGGGAACTGTTCGTCACTTGGAGAGACGTGTGCAATTGACCACATAATCTCATTACAGCACAGAAAGAGGGCATTTGGCCTGTCATATCCGTGTTGATTCTCTGAAGGAGCAATTCACCCAGTGCCACTCACCAGAATGACAAGTGATCTATTGCCAAACCAATCCATAACCTAGAATTTCGCACTGCTTTAGGATTTTTTGATATGGTATTTAAGTATCCATTGTCACTGTTTGTGGTGTGATTACTGGATCCATTGAGATGTTGCTTTGTTGCACAGATATCTTCTCCCGTTTATAATATAAGCAATGATTGCAGCTACATTGTGGGACCTATCAATTAATGCCATACAGTATTAATAGGAGTTCCAATTTGATAGTTTGTACAATTACAGTTATTTTGTAGTGTATCTTCATGCCTAGACTTTTTTATTCTTTTGGGGAATGGTGGGGGAAGGATTTCCGAGGTGTTTATCAGTCTGTTGAACTGCATTGAACACTGCTCCCATGGCCAACAAGTCCTTATCTAGCAGTAGGGATAATACCACTGCGCTATAAGCCCTCCTTACTACAGAAATATATGCAGGTAATTTATAGCCCGGTAAAAAAGGTGTGTGTGTATGCACATATAAACTTATTCCTGTCCAGCACACAAGAACGATGAGCAGGAGGAGGCCACTTGGCCCCTCAAGTCTGCTCTGCCATTAAATAAGATCAGGGCTGATCTGATTGTGGCCTCAACTCCACTTTCTTGTCTTTACCCAATAACTTTTGACTCCCTTATTAGTCAAGAATCTATCTAACTCAGCTTTAAATATATTCATTGATCCAGCCTCCACCGCTCCCTGTGGAACAGAATTTTGCAGGCCACAACCTTCTGAGAGAAAATAATACTCCCATCTCAGTCTGAAAAGGAAGGCTCCTAATTTTTAAACTGTCCCCTAGTTCTAGACTTCCCCATGAGGGGAAATATCCTATCAGCATCCACCCTTTCGAGTACCCTCAAGATCTTGTATGTTTCACAAAGAACATCTCTCAATTTTCTAATCTGTGATGGTTATAGGTCCAACCTACTGACCTTTTTATATCCTTAAGGAGACTAAAACTGTATGCTGTACTTCAGATATGCTCTCACTTCAGGCCCTGTACAGTTGTAGCAACAATTTCCTACTTATATATTTGATTCACTTTCAAAAAAAGCCTTCCTAATCACTTGTTTTATCTGCATTTGACGTTTTGTGGTTCATGTATTAGGACACCCAGATCCATCTGGATGGTAGAGGTCTGCAATCTCTCCATTTAAATAATATTCTGCTTTTCAATTCTTCCTGCAAGAGTGGACAAGTTCACATTTTCCCACATTATACTCCATTTGCCAAGTTTTTGCCCACTCACTTGACCTATCTAAGCCCCTTTATAGACTCTGGCCCATAACTTCCAGGCGAATAACCCCCCCCCCCCCCCCCCCCCCCCCCCTCAGCCTCGCCCCCCCCCCCCCCCCCCTCGCCAGAATCTAGAAAATGTTTGAAGATCACAACCAATACATCTATCTCTGCAGCCACATTTCCCTTGAGATTGTTTCAAGTTCCTCCAAACTTTTTACCTCTTTGTTTTCAAGTATTCTTGGGATTTTTTGGGGGTCTTGCACAGTGAGAGCAGACACTGTGTTCACTGCTTCTGCCATTTCATTGTTTCCCATTATTAATTCTCAGCACTCACTTTAGCTAATACTCGTAAAAATTCTTACTTCTGTTTTTATATTTCAGTTTCACTCATACTCTAATTTCACTCACCTCATTTTTATTAGCCGTTCTTTGCTGATTTCTAAAAGCTGTCCAAATTTCTGACTTATCACTAATCTTTAGAGTAATGCATTTTTCTCTTTCCGCTTGATGCTATCCTTAACTTCCTTAGTTAACCATGGGTGGTGCATCCTTCTGAGTCTTTCTAGGACATATCTTTGCTGAGAATTATGAAATATCTCCTTAAATGTTTGCTACTGCTTCTCTACTGTCCTTTTAACTTCTCACACTTGTCCAATGAGTTGAAATTTCCTATACTATATCAGGACCACTGAAATAGTTATCTTTGGTCGTTGCCACAAACTCCTTTCTCGAATCACCAATTTTGGTCCCCTCCCTGAGAGGCTGAACCAGACATATCTTAACATTGGTGTTGCATTTGATTCTGAGATGAGCTTCCAAACATAGAACAGTACAGCACAGAACAGGCCCTTCGGCCCACGATGTTGTGCCGAGCTTTATCTGAAACCAAGATCAAGCTATCCCACTCCCTATCATCCTGGTGTGCTCCATGTGCCTATCCAATAACCGCTTAAATGTTCCTAAAGTGTCTGACTCCACTATCACTGCAGGCAGTCCATTCCACACCCCAACCACTCACTGCGTAAAGAACCTACCTCTGATATCCTTCCTATATCTCCCACCATGAACCCTATAGTTATACCCCCTTGTAATAACTCCATCCACCCGAGGAAATAGTCTTTGAACGTTCACTCTATCTATCCCCTTCATCATTTTATAAACCTCTATTAAGTCTCCCCTCAGCCTCCTCCGCTCCAGAGAGAACAGCCCTCGCTCCCTCAACCTTTCCTCATAAGACCTACCCTCCAAAGCAGGGAGCATCCTGGTAAATCTCCTCTGCACTCTTTCCAGCGCTTCCACATCCTTCTTATAGTGAGGTGACCAGAACTGCACACAGTATTCCAAATGTGGTCTCACCAAGGTCCTGTACAGTTGCAGCATAACCCCAGGGCTCTTAAACTCCAACCCCCTGTTAATAAAAGCTAACACACTATAGGCCTTCTTCACAGCTCTATCCACTTGAGTGGCAACCTTTAGAGATCTGTGGATATGGACCCCAAGATCTCTCTGTTCCTCCACAGTCTTCAGAACCCTACCTTTGACCCTGTAATCCACATTTAAATTTGTCCTACCAAAATGAATCACCTCACATTTATCAGGGTTAAACTCCATTTGCCATTTTTCAGCCCAGCTTTGCATCCTACCTATGTCTCTTTGCAGCCTACAACAGCCCTCCACCTCATCCACTACTCCACCAATCTTGGTGTCATCAGCAAATTTACTGATCCACCCTTCAGCCCCCTCCTCTAAGTCATTAATAAAAATCACAAAGAGCAGAGGACCAAGCACTGATCCCTGTGGCACTCCGCTAGCAACCTGCCTCCAATCCGAAAATTTTCCATCCACCACCACCCTCTGTCTTCGATCAGATAGCCAGTTACCCATCCAATCGGCCAACTTTCCCTCTATCCCACACCACCTCACTTTCATCATAATCCGACCATGGGGGACCTTATCAAACGCCTTACTAAAATCCATGTATATGACATCAACTGCCCTACCTTCATCAACACACTTAGTTACCTCCTCAAAAAATTCTATCAAATTTGTGAGGCACGACTTGCCCTTCACGAATCCGTGCTGACTATCCCGGATTAATCCGCATCTTTCTAAATGGTTGTAAATCCCATCTCTAAGGACCTTTTCCATCAATTTACCAACCACCGAAGTAAGACTAACCGGTCTATAATTACCAGGGTCATTTCTATTCCCTTTCTTAAACAGAGGAACAACTTTCGCCATTCTCCAGTCCTCTGGCACCATCCCCGTGGACAGTGAGGACCCAAAGATCAAAGCCCAAAGGCTCTGCAATCTCATCCCTTGCCTCCCAAAGAATCCTAGGATATATTTCATCAGGCCCACGGGACTTATCGACCTTCAGTTTATTCAAAACTGCCAGGACATCCTCCCTCCGAACATCTATTTCCTCCGGCGGCACGGTAGCACAGTGGTTAGCACTGCTGCTTCACAGCTCCAGGGCCCCGGGTTCGATTCCCGGCTCGGGTCACTGTCTGTGTGGAGTTTGCACATTCTCCTCGTGTCTGCGTGGGTTTCCTCCAGGTGCTCCGGTTTCCTCCCACAGTCCAAAGATGTGCGGGTTAGGTTGATTGGCCAGGTTAAAAATTGCCCCTTAGACTCCTGAGATGCGTAGGTTAGAGGGATTAGCGGGTAAAATATGTGGGGGTAGGGCCTGGGTGGGATTGTGGTCGGTGCAGACTCGATGGGCCGAATGGCCTCCTTCTGCACTGTAGGGATTCTATGATTCCAGCCTATTAGCCTGTAACACCTTCTCTTCCTCAAAAACATGGCCCCTCTCCTTGGTGAACACTGAAGAAAAGTATTCATTCATCACCTCGCCTATCTCTACTGACTCCATACACAAGTTCCCACTACTGTCCTTGACCGGCCCTAACCTCACCCTGGTCATTCTTTTATTCCTCACACAAGAGTAAAAAGCCTTGGGGTTTTCCTTGATCCGACCCGCCAAGGACTTCTCATGTCCCCTCCTAGCTCTCCTAAGCCCCTTTTTCAGCTCGTTCCTTGCTAACTTGTAACCCTCAATCGAGCCATCTGAACCTTGTTTCCTCATCCCTACATAAGCTTCCCTCTTCCTTTTCACAAGACATTCCACCTCTTTCGTGAACCATGGTTCCCTCCCTAACATCTAATCCCTGCAATCCAAGTAACTGCTATAGCTACTTTGATTTTGCTTTTCTCATTGTCCTTTAACAGGGCATCCCCTAGTTAGCAGCCTGATCCTGCCCCAAGACTGCTGAAAGCAACACCACAGGAGATCTGCTAATATGTATAGGCATGATGCACCACGGGGACAATGGAGCATGAGTACACCATTCAGCACCTCGAGCCTTCTCTGTCATTCAATTAGATCAAGGTGCTAACTTGTATGGGTGTCTGTGTTGAGATGAAAAGGAAAGAAATGAATCTGGGACTAAAATAAAAGCAGAATATGTTGGTAATGTACCACAAGTCTGCCAGCATAGAATGGAAGAAGGCATTTAGCGCATTGCGTGCCTGTGTCAGCGCATTGCGTGCCTGTGTCAGCACATAAATTGAGCTACCCCTTTCGTTCCAATACCCCAGTTTTTCTCCATGCCCTGGAATTAATTTTTCCTTTCAAGTATTTACCCAATTCCCTTTGAAAATTATTATTCAGCAACATAAACAGAAAATGCTGAGATTTTCTAGCATTTTCTATTTTTGTTTCAGATTCCAACATCTGCAGTATTTTGCTTTTATTATTATTCAACCTGCTTTCACCACCTTTTCTAATGGTGCATTACAGATCATGGCAACTTGCTGTGGTTAGAAAGCGTCATCGTTCCACCTTCCTCCACCTTGTGGTGGTTCTGCTGCTCAGCTTAAATTTGTGTCCTCTGGTTGCTGACTCACCGGCAGTAAAAGCAATTTCTCCCTAAATAACTTAAAAAATCTAGTTAGAACACTGCTATTGAATCCCAACCCCGGTTACATTTTGCAATGTTTAACAAATGGGTTAAAGCTCCATTGTTGACTTTACATCAGAACCGGATGTGGAGCGATAAGTGAAACCCTTTATCGGACTCAAAACCCAAGGACAGCAGCAGTTAAAAGTCAAGAGTTAGTTCGGCTAACTGTTGTGCCAAAGAAGATGGCTTTAATATTCAGTTAGATTTTCCTTGGAAAGAAATGAACAAATGCAGGATGATTCTACAGAAATGATCTCAATTGGGTAATAAGAGGCAAAGTGAATGACCCAGAGTGGAGAATAAAACGGGGGAAACATGCAGAAAGATGCAGGGGTGCATGACTAAGATCCAAAATCGACATTTGAACCAGAGTGCAAAGATGGCAAATGAAGTTATGTGCTGAATTTGATTGGAACCTCGTCGAAGGCTAAATAATGGGAGACATACGATGAGGAAATCAGGATCATGTGGATGAAATAGCGCTATTCAACAAATTGATGACCCAGTTTCCATTTGGTCTTCCCACTGAAAAGATGATGGTGGCTTTTAACTGGCTGAGATAATGTTTGTCTATCACCCGGTGCTTTTTCCATCTCTTTCCAGTCGCCGTTGATATGTTCTTCTCTCCCATCCCTGTATTTTGTCGAGCCTTATAGCTGGGACTTGCTTCCAGTTTGGACAGAGGATGTATGCTTAGAATATTCACCTAACCTTTCCTTTTACAAATTCTAACTGACTTGCTTGGATTTGTTATTCTGTATCAAGTGTGCAAATTTAGCATTAGTTGCCAGTTTTCTGGGAGGGTGGAATTTGCTGGCAGGGCTTCAAGGTTGCCAACAATGGACAACAGAAATCCTCAATTGAAGAGAAGAACTAACAGGATTGATTTCACTGTAAATAGCGAGAGAATATTAATTGCGTACGTTATGTAATGCATAAAGAAGTTCTTTGTTTCTAACACTGATATAACTATCCATGAAATAGCACAACTCAACGAAACACTGATGTAGACCTTGCAGGATGTCACTTGCACAGGGGTACATGCTATTGATATTAAATGAATTTTCACTTTTGTAATGTAACCACAATGTCTTCATTTTAATAATCTGTGGGATGATAAAACTGTGAAGTTGTACAGATTGCTTCCTGCTGCTTCTCTCCAGGACTGTCGAGCAGAGCCAGTACTGCCAGAGCTCGAGGGTTTCACAGTCTCACGAATGATTTGAGGCAGTTTAATCTGGTACAGATGATCCAAACAGTTTTTTTTCCTGTGGGAATCGGTTGTGGAAGGAACTGGGGATCACTAGATAACCTACAAACAGCTTATGTAATGAACTGCCTTTCCAAACCACTGCTCAAAGTGTACAGGGTACATGGGGGCATTGAGTCTGGTCGTTCTGTTACATAAGCTTTTTGTTTTGTGAAACTGATCTTGGCAAAAGGCAAGACTAGTGCAGAATTAAGACTTCAAAGCTCGTTGACTGATTAGGGTTATGTAACTGCCAGTGGGGAGACTTGACTCCTTTGAGTGATTTGCTGTTGCGTGACTGTCACTGTTTTGCATACACACTGATCTTGTACTCTGCAGGGGCCTGCTGACAAAGTCAAATGTTCCTGTTTTTTTTGTGTTGCTGCATTTAAAGTCATATTAAAGTGGATTAGTACTGGGAGTGAAGGGTGCCTGATGTGTTCTTGCATCTGCATTCAGCACCAGAGGTCAGTCTTAGCGCTGTTAAATGCAGCAGGAAGTTCAATGCACGCTACTGCATCATTGTGAAAGTTCCATTTCTTTCTTGGATGGTTCTAAGGAGAAGTGATTACAGAGTTGTGGATGGGCGAAGCCTGGGTTGTTGCTCTTAAAAGAGAGAAGGCTAGGAGGAAATTTGATCGAGCTGTTCAAAATCACAAAAGATTCAGAGTGCAAATAAACGAGAAACTTTACAAAGGATGAATGTTGTCAACCAGAGGGCCCAGACTTGGGCGATTCACCAAAGGGAGTTGGAAATATACTTGAAGGAGAGAGAATTGCTCAGATGATGGTGGACCAGAGGAGTGGGACTAACTGCAGTGTTCTTTGTAAGAGTTAGCACAAACATTGATGGGCTGAATGGCTTGCTCCTGTGTTGAATGGTTCAATTTCTCATACCAGCAGTGTTCATAAGTGAGACTAGGAGCAGTTTTTTTTACTGTTGGCCGAGAGATTGGGTTTGAGATTGTCTAGTTTCTTCACGTAGTATTCCTCTAAATCCAGGGCAGTGACTTGCCAAAAGGCTATCCCTACATTGGAACTTATGAGTGTTATCAATTTCAGAAGTTGTGGTTGGAAATGCCAGCTATGCACCAATATGATTTAAAACTTTTGACTGTCTAAGATTGTGCCACTCTGCTTATATTTTTCTATTGAAGATTGCTACATGACACCAACTCTTTATGTATTCTTGCTCTTTGAGTTTATAAATCTGTTTCATCTCTTGATGTTGGGCCTGACGAGTGGAACTATCACAATTTCCCAACGAACAGAAAAACACGGCCCAAAGAAATTCCCCCCCAGTCTCATTAGACCAGAGTATTCAGTGAACACACTGGAATAAAAACAGAAAATTCTGGAAACACTTATCAGGTCTAGAATTAACAGTTCAGTTTGTGTTTGGATGGCTGTAACCCTTGCTTTGGAGATGCTGGTCATTGGTTTGAATCTAGGAGTTAGCACTGTGCATGATGGTCATGGTACTAATTTTTTATGTGGAGCATTAGATTTTTGGGTGGGTGGTCAGATTGTTTTTTGGTAATAGCATCTCCACCTCTCAATGTTCTTGAAAATAATGTGCATGTTTTACTGAAGTATCATAAAGATTTACAGCATAACAGGAGGCTGTTCGGCCCATTATGTCTGTGGTGACTCTTTCAGTTCCATTCCCCCACTCTATACTCCTAGCCCTGCAGATGTTTCCTTTCCACGTCTATGTCCAATTTATTAATGGAAGTCACTGTTGAAGCTACTTCCAGTGACCTTTCAGTGCATTTCAGAGCATCAGAACTTGCCCTGTAAAACCCTTTCCTCCTCTTGCCCCCTCTTTTTATTTTCACCAGTTAAATCTGAGGGGGTGGCATGGTGGCACAATGGTTAGCACTGCTGCCTCACAGCACCAGGGACCTGGGTTCGATTCTGGTCTCTGGTGACTGTGTGCAGAGTCTGCACGTTCTCCCTGTGTCTGTGTGGGTTTCCTCCCACACTCCAAAGATGTGCGGGTTAAGTTGATTGGCCATGCTAAATTGCCCCTCAGTGACAGGGGATTAGCAGGATAAATACGTGGGGTTATGGGGATAGGGCATGGGTGGGATTGTTGTCAGTGCAGGCTCAATGGGCCAAATGGCCTCCTCCTGCACTGTATGGATTCTATGAACACTTCTTTGGTTACTGTCCCTCATGAAAACGGTTTCTCCTTTAAGTAGCAACATGTTTCACCCTTCAACACAATCAGCACTTCTGAGAAAAGCAATTAGAAGAACCTCCCTTGCCTTGGGTGTCCCTTGGCCCAAAGCAATGCAGAGATTTTAAAATGTGAATTCTTTTGGGTGGACCACTCAGTTGTTAGTTAAATTAAAGATGAGCTGGATACACCATTTCCACTGTGATGCCATTAAAACTGTTTCTCTTAGGTTTCTCAGCCAGAAACCAGGTTTGAGTTGGCCTTTGAGGGATGTTCTACTTTCTTTCATTTTTAACCTCTTTGATTTAACTGCATGTCTTGTGCTGTCCTGATGTTTGGTTTAAATGCTGAGAGAGAATTAATTGCCACTGGTGGGTCTGAATTGGCTGTTGAACTGACGTTCAAACTGGGTGGAGTAACATCTGCTCAATCTTCAACAAAAACAGGAAATTCTGGAAATACTAGCATCTGTGGAGACAGAAACGTTGACTTTTCAGGTTGTGATCCAGAATTGTGACCTCTGAACTGGAATTCTTTTCATTTCACAATACATGGACATTGCTGGCTAGGCCAGCATTTATTACCCATCCCTAATTGCCCTTGAGCAGGTGGTGGTGAACTGCTTTCTTGAACCACTGCAGTCCATGTGGTGTAGGTACACAGTGCTGTTAGGGAGGGAGTTCCAGGCATTTGACCTAGTGACAGTGAAGGAACAGTGATATATTTCCAAGACAGGATGATGAGTGGTTTGGCAGTGAAATTTCAAATGGTGGTCGTGTTCCCAGTTGTCTGCTGTCCTTGGGTTGTAGGTTTTTCAGGTATGGTGAAAGGAGCCTTGGTGAGTTGCTCCAGTGCATCTTGTAGGTGGAGGCAGTGAATGGGTTGCCACTCAAGCGGGGGCTGCTTTGTCCTGGATGATGTTGAGCTTCTTGTGTTGTTGGAGCTGCACTCCTCCAGGCAAGTGGCGAACATTCCATCACACTCCTAATTTGTGCCTTGTGGATGATGGACAAGCTTCTGGGATTCAGGAGGTGAGTTATTTGTCACAAAACCCCCAACCTCCAACCTGTTCTTGTAGCCACAGTATTTATATGGCTCGTTCAGTTTCTAGTAGCCCCTAAGATTTTAGTAGTGAGGAATTCGGAGATAGACATGCCATTGAATGTCATGGGGAGATGGTTAGATTCCCTCTTGTTGGAGATGGTAATTGCCTGGCACTTATGTGGTGTGAACGTTACTTGCCACTACTCAGTGCAAGCACGAATGTTCTCCAGGCCTTGCTGAAGAGTGGCATGGACTGCTTGAGTATCTGAGGAGTCACAAAAGATGTTGAACATTGTGCAACCATCTGCGAACATCTCCACTTCTGACCTTTATGGTGGAGGGAAGGTCACTGATGAAGCAGCTGGAGATGATTGAGCCTAGAATACTACCCTGAGGAACTCCTGCAACAATGTCCTAGGACTGAGATGATGGACCTCCAACAATCACAGCCATCTTTATTGTATCCATTGCAATTCAGAAGAATGAAAGATGACGTTGGAACATAGAAGATTCTGAGGGGACTTGGCACGGTGGATACTGAAAGAAAGTTTCCCTTTGTGTGAGAGACCCAACTAGGGGACATAGTTTAAGAATGAAGCCTCCCTTTTAAGATGGAAATTAAATATTTTTCTCCGATGGGCATGACTTTTTGTAACGTTCTTCCCTGGAAAGCAATGGAGGCAGGGTTATTGAATATCTTTAAGGCAGAGATAGATTGATCCTTGACTAACAAAGGAGTCAAAGATTACAGGAGTGGGTGGGAATGTAGAGTTGAGGCCACAATTAGATCAGCCATGATCTTATTGAATGGCGGAGCAGGCTCAAAGGACCGAATGGCCTACTCCTAATTCATGTTTGTGCTTGGTATAACTCCAACCATTGGAGAATTTTCTCTCTTATTCCCATTGACTCCAGTTTTGCTCGGGCTCCTTGATGCCATACTTGGTCAACTGCTGCCTTGTTGTCAAAGGCAGCCATTCTCATCTCTTGAGTTCAACCTTTTTGTTCATGTTTGGACCAAGGCTGTAATGAGGCCAGGAACGGATTGGTCCTGGTGGAACCCAAACTGACATCAGTGAGCTTTTTTTTTGCAGAGTAAGTGCCATTTGATAGCACTGTTGATGACCCATTCCATCACTTTACTGATGATCAAGAGTAGCACTATAGCCAACCACTTCCATCACTTATCGAGATTGGACTGATGGTAATTGGTCCAATTCGATTTGTCCTACATTTTGTGGGAAAATCAAATATGTTGAATCTTTGTTGATGCCTTTGTTTAGCAGTTTTACCATTGGGTATGGGTACTCACCTTTGACCTGTTCACCATGGGGAACCCTAGTGCGAGTCCTTCATCTCTTGGGAAAACGCTTGAAGCTAATGGAAAGCTAAAAGTTATTTGCTCAAGAAGAACTTGATGGCATTGGACAGCAAAGTGAGCTGTTTGAAGGCAGCTTTAACTATGGAGATGTGAATTTCTTTTGTCAGGGAAGACCGAGATGCCAAGAAAGCAATTAGATGGCGAAGGGCTAAAGGATGGAACATCATCAGCAAAAGATGGTAGCTGCTGGTTTGATTTGAAAAAAGCTTGGAGAATTATAGGATCTTATAGAACAGGAGGTGGCTTGTCAGCCCATAGTGTCTGTGTCAGCTCTTTGACAGAGCCATCTAATTACAGCCACTTCCCTGCCCTTCATGGCTCTGATTCTTTGCTCCTTTTGAAGTATTTATCAAATTCACTTTTGAAAATTATTTTTGACTCTGTTTCCACCGTCCTTCCAGATTGTCATAGCACTGTGCAAAGAAGAAAAGCACATCACATCTCTGGCTCTTTTTTGCCAGTTACTTAAATCCTATATCATCTGGATATTGACCCTTATAAAGTACTAATGTTCACAAGTGCCAGTTGATTTCATGATTTCAATTGCACCATTACAATCTATTGTTTTGTACTTGCAATGATTACACTTCAAAAAGCCATTCATTAATTGTGAAGTGCTTAATGTGGTCCCGAAGATGTGAAAGGCACTATAAAAATGCAAGTTGATTTTGAGCTTTGCAGCTTTAGGGAATTGTTAAACACAAGTATCACTTAGACATGCCAACTTGGTGTAACTGGAGATTTCTTTTCAGATTACCACTTAACATTTATAATGCAGATGATGATTTTGTTTGCTATGCCAACTTGAATCCAAATATCCAATTTCCGCTTTGTAGCTCTAGTTTTAGATGTCTGGGTCCAGCAATACTGCATGAACAAGTGTAAGTGGGCAGTTTTGGCTCTGTGGTAGAAGGACTTCTGTCTCTGAGAAAAATTGAGCTTTCAGAACGCACTGCGGAGAATTGAGCACCTAAACCTATGCTTACATTTCAGTGCAGTACTGAGGGAGTGTGTGCGCTCCTATCCATTGAGAGCTGTCCCCGATGCACAATGATCACTGGCTGTTATGCACAACAAGTTGCGTAAAGCAATGATTATCCCAGTACTAGAAGGACCAAGCTGTTTCCTGCTAAGCAGATACTTATGGTGGTGGATCCCTAGTTTTGCTGCCTGCACAGTCTTGGGCTACATTTTATCAAAATGTAGCCAGGAACCTCCCTTTGGAATGCAAAATATGTCAGCCAGTTTATACAGCTAACTGATACCAACTTTAATTTTGGCCATGTAGTTTCAATCCTGTGATAGAGGGACTGTTGAAGGACAAGCCTAAATGTGGCCCCAAATACATGAAGTTAAATAGGAGAGCCACTTGTATCTTTTAACATTTGTGCCTGATCAAACTCTGGTTATGCCAGTTTCTTTCCCCTGTTTAATGAAAGACACTCTGGATGGCTGACCAAGAGTATCTATTCGCAAGAGAACACACACGTGAATATATTAAAGGGACTACTTTGTGCAAGACTGATGTTGTTCCATGAGTTCAGAAGCTAAAATAGGATTAACATGCTGTAGCTAATTATGGGATTCATCCTAGTCATTGAGAAAAATTTAATGTTGTTAAACATTTTTTTTCTATTGAGGATGCTTTGATATGCTTTCCATTACTCTGAAAATGTTTCAAAATTATTTTCCCTGAGATGCAAATATTGTAGGCATTTATTGTCCATTTCTAATTGCCCTTGACAAGGTGGTGGTGAGCCAGTTCATATGGTGTAGTTACACCCATAGTGCTGTTTGAAAGGAACTTCCAAGATTTGACCCAGCGAAGGTGAAGGAATTACTATATAGTTGATGTTCCCATGCGTTGGCTGCTCTCGTCTTTCTAGGTGTAGAGGTTTGAAAGATGCTGTCAGTAGGTGAGTTACACTTCATGGAATTCCCAACCTGCACTTGTGCCTATAACATTTAAGAGAAATAAAAGCAGGTTTACGCATAATTTAATCCTTTTAAATCCTGATTTCTGGTTAAACTGCACTGCACCTTCTCCAAGGCCAGTATATTTTGCTTGTAATACTCCAGATGGCCTTGCAACTGACCATCCATTCCTCACTTGTGAATTCTAATGCCCTACCTTGCCTTGGAAAAAGATATGAAAGCTACATGTCAACTGTGAACTCCAAGCTTCAGCCAATGACCTTGGTGTGATTACTGTGACTCTCAAGTAAAAAGATGTTATTGTTCCCTGTGCTAAATCTCTTGCATTTAATCTTGCATTTTTGGCCCCTTGTTTCAACACCCTCCCCAACCACTGGAAACAGCTTTTGTTTACCCATAAGCTCTGCGAATGAGAAGCATGAGCCCCAGTACAGAAGGCATAAAACTGAAATGGACCTGGGTCTGCACCCACCTGTCTACTATTCTGGCCAGGAAAACATCATCTTGTTTGATGCCCCTTGCCCTTAATCTGCATGCAATATCTTTTGGTGATTACTAACTCTAAACCACAAGCACATAGTACACTACTGCACATATCTTGTAAGTATTATCTCTGGGTCCTTCACAGTGGGGAGGAATATGCTTGTTTCACTCTAATCTCTTGTCATTCTACCTTTTTTCAAGGTTTCTTTGCCTGACCTTTGGGCCTTTTTGATTTTGTGTTCTTACCTCGTGCACAGAAATCAAAACAGGCTCATGAATTGTTTGTTCAATGAACCACCTTCTGGCTTGAGTTCAGTTTAGTTTCACAGCTCTGCATATCTCTCAGTAAAAAATAATGGAAATTATGATTTTGGCTTAAGAGCAGGTATAAGGAAATCTCATTTGATTTTGTGTAAGTTAATTCTACATCAAAGATTCTGCGTTATTTGAATCTGTATCAAGCTCACAGATGCAGTTGGTCAGTATTAACAGTGTTATTACATTCCTTTAAGTTTTGTGGCTTTGATTTGTGGACTCATTGAATAAGTGCTTGCAGTAATTAGCAATCTAATTACTTCTAAAATATTCCACCCTGCATAAACACCCTAGCACACATCCTGCATTGGTGATCATTTGCTGTTTTTCCTTGATGTTTCTGTCGTGCTTATTGCTTATGTAGTTATGCATTGAATGCCCCAATGGAGCAGACGCCTGCAGTGTTTCAGTCCAAGTAGGACAGTAGGTCATTAGAACATTTGGCCTGTTGGGCTAAAGGTATGGTTTGAAATGAAGTTGGTGTCTGTCACCTGCTGACTGTGGGTAAGCACGTAACTTAGATTGGAGAAGGGCAGTGAATTACTCTTGCACCACATTCTAGGGAATAGAGTACGAGGGTGGGGGGTTTGCTACCGTTGACCTGATTGTAACGGATGTGTACATCAATTTTAGTAGAGGGCACAATTTAGCTTGATTGTGATACTTCAATTGGTGGATTAGTATGCCCACACTTTCTCTATAGGCTCGAATCAAAAAGTTGAAAGAGACTGTACCATATCTGCAAAACTGTACCTCAGCCTTCAGAAGTGGAGGAGAGAAGATCTGGGCTGTAGACAAGAGAAAGAGATTGGAAATACTGATTGTACACCTTACTCTGGTTGAACCTTTAATTCCATTGCGAGTTGTAAACATATTTAGGGGCACTAATAACTCACTTGTACAGAATTTTCAATGAAATCAGTCAGGAGCTCTTTAAAGTGAAAGTTATATCAGTTCTAATGTAATTTCATGGACCCACAGCTTTCCAACTCACTCGTGTGGCGTAAGATGTGTTAATGTACAGCAAGGTAGTTGTAATTGCCTTCTAAATGTAACCCTTGCAGAATATTTCTGGAAGGAAATTGACACAGTAGAAGGGTGCTGGCTTGGAATCGAGTCAAAGTGTTGACAAAATAGTCAGCAAAGTCCAGAAAAATGCTGGAAGTATACAAACTAAATGGCTCTTTCGCTTTTGGGCTCTTGGAATTTATAGCTAAGCGGATTTTGAGAGTTGAATGAATTAGTGTGCTGTTGAGGTACCTTTTCATGTGTTGATAATCAGTAATCAGGAAACATTTTGTATTTGTTGAGGAACAAAAATAAGGGAATAGATTAAAAATTCCACACTGCCTTCCAAACTACCATGTGAACAAAATGATTGATTCATTGGAATTACATGTATTGGAGTGGATGGAAACTAGGTTGGTCCAGGGAAATTCCATACGCTGGGAGGGAATGACGTGGTCATACATTGAATGCAAATGGATCATGATTTGGCCCATCGGTTTTTGTATAATGAGATTATGGGGGAGGGTGTCAATGCAAGTAGACAGCGAAAATGAGTCAATGAAACACAATTACTGTTCTGGAGGAAGCTACAGTCCTGAATACAGTAAGCCAGAGGGTCTTGAACAATAGAAGGAAGCCATTCAGCCCATTGAATCAATGCTGCAGAGCAATCTCATCAGCCCCATTCCCAGCTCTATCCCTGCAACCCTGCTAGTTTATTGCCCTTATTGGCTATCCAATTTCCTTTTGACATTATTTCCATTTACATCATCCTTGTAGCTGGTGAGTTCAAGGCCATAACCATTCGTTGCATAAAAATAGATTCTTCCTCAGATTCCACCCTTCCATTTCTTAGCCAAAACCGTAAATCTGATACCACCATGTCAGTTTATGATCACCTAATAAAATAGCTTTTCTTTGTCCAATTGAATCCAAATCTGTCATCATATTGTACCTCTTCTCAAATCTCCCCTCAACTTCCTAGCCGCTTCAGCCTAAATGTGTAGCTAAAATCCCTCATCCTGAGAACCATCCTTGTAAATCTCCTCTGCACCCTCTCAAGAACCCTAATTTCCTTCCTAAAGAGTTGTGCCAGAACCGGACACAATACTCTGGTGGCTTAATCAGAGTTTTATAAAGGTTCAAACTATAACTTTTTTTGTCAGTGATCAGAATTACTGCAGCATTGCAAACTTGGTGTTGAATAAAATATATAAAGGAGAAGGAATGGGACTAATTGGATAACTTTTTCAAAGAACCAGTACGGGCATGATGGGCTGAATAGCTTCCTTCAGTACAGAAAGCTTTGAGTTTTTGAAGTCCAAGTTTACTTTTTTTCACTTCCATATGTAACGTAATAATTTCCTGCATTCCATGCAAGCCTTCCAACCCCTTTTCCATTTGAACCCTTCAACCTGTTGACTGTCTTATCGACCTGAATCTCTCTGTTCTATTTAAAAGCACATGTGCGCCTCCTATTATCCTATCTATTCTCCTGCCATTCATATATTTATGTGGTGTCTCTCTGCAATTGAATTGGAAAGAGTGGGGTGCAGATCGCCTGGCAGGTTGGTGTGAAATTGCAATCCCTGTTTCCAGGGGCATTGCTTAAGAACATTGTTGAAATTGTTCTCCTTGGAGCAGAGAGGATAAGAGATTTAATGGAGGCATTCAAAATCATGAAGGGCTTTGATAAGGACAAACTTTTTCCACTCACAGTAGAATTGATAACCCAGGGGCAAAGTTGTATCAAAGAATCAGGTGCAGTGGCTTCACTTGCTGCTCCTACCTCAGTACCTCTGCTGTCCCACTAAGTATCTACCCAGAGCCAGCTCTTGTTTTTCACCACTCTGAGACTGCCTACTTCCCTTTCCATAACATCACCCAATTCCACCCCTGCCTCAGCTCATCTGCTGCTGAATCCATAGAACCATAGAAAATTACAACTCAGAAACAGGCCTTTTGGCCCTTCTTGTCTGTGCCGAACCATTTTTTGCCTAGTCCCACTGACCTGCACTTTGCATATCCCTCCACACTCCTCTCCATGAACCCGTCCAAGTTTTTCTCAAATGTTAAAAGTGACCCTGCATTTACCACTTTATCCGGCAGCTCATTCCACATTCCCACCACTCTCTGCGTGAAGAAGCGCCCCCTAATATTCCCTTTAAACTTTTCTCCTTTCACCCTTAACCCATGCCCTCTGGTTTTTTTCTCCCCTAGCCTCAGTGGAAAAAGCCTGCTTGCATTCACTCTATCTATACCCATCAAAATCTTATACATCTCTATCAAATCTCCCCTCATTCTTCTACGCTCCAGAGAATAAAGTCCCAACCTATTCAATCTCTCTCTGTAGCTCAGCTTCTCAAGTCCCGGCAACATCCTTGTGAACCTTCTCTGCACTCTTTCAACCTTATTTACATCCTTCCTGTAACTAGGTGACCAAAACTGTACACAATACTCCAAATTCGGCCTCACCAATGCCTTATATAACCTTACCATAACACTCCAACTTTTATACTCGATACTCCGATTTATAAAGGCCAATGTACCAAAGGCACTCTTTACGACCCTATCCACCTGTGACGTCACGTTTTTAGGGAATTCTGTAGCTGTATTCCCAGATCCCTCTGTTCAACTGCACTCGTCAGGACCCTACCATTTACCCTGTACGTTCTACTTTGGTTTGTCCTTCCAAAGTGCAATATCTCTCGCTTGTCTGCGTTAAATTCCATTTGCCATTTTTCAGCCCATTTTTCTAGTTGGTCCAAATCCCTCTGCAAGCTTTGAAAACCTTCCTCACGGTCCACTACACCTCCAGTCTTTGTATCATCAGCAAATTTGCTGATCCAATTTACCACATTATCATCCAGATCATTGATATAGATGACAAATAACAATGGACCCAACACCGATCCCTGCGGCACACCACTAGTCACAGGCCTCCACTCAGAGAAGCAATCCTCCACAACCACTCTCTGGCTTCTTCCATTGAGCCAGTGTCTAATCCAATTTACTACCTCCCCATGTATACCCAGCGACTGAACCTTCCTAACTAACCTCCCATGAGGGACCTTGTCAAAGGCCTTGCTGAAATCCAGGTAGACAACATCCACCGCCTTCCCTTCATCCACTTTCCTGGTAACCTCCTCGAAAAACTCTAATAGATTGGTCAAACATGACCTACCACGCACAAAGCCATGTTGACTCTCCCTAATAAGTCCCTGTCTATCCAAATATTTGTAGATCCTATCCCTTATCACACCTTCCAATAACTTGCCCACCACCGACGTCAAACTTACTGGCCTATAGTTTCCTGGATTTCTTTTGGAACCTTTTTTAAACAACGGAACAACATGAGCCACCCTCCAATCATCCGGCACCTCCCCCGTGAATACTGACATTTTAAATATGTCTGCCAGGGCCCCTGCAAGTTCAACACTAGAATATGTCTGCCAGGGCCCCTGCAAGTTCAACACTAGCTTCCCTCAAGGTCCGTGGGGATTTATCCACTCTGATTTGCCTCAAGACAGCAAGCACCTCCTCCCCATTAATCTGTAAAGGTTCCATGACCTCCCTTTCTGTTTGCCCTATTTCCGTAGACTCCATGCCCGTTTCCTTAGTAAATACGGATGCAAAAAAACCATTTAGTATCTCCCCATCTCTTTTGGTTCCATACACAGTCTACCACTCTGGTCTTCAAGAGGACCAATTTAATCCCTCACTATCCTAACATACCTATAGAAGCTCTTTGGATTTTCCTTCACTCTGTCTGCCAAAGCAACCTCATGTCTTTTTGCCCTCCTGAAGTAGCTCTTAAGTAGCTTCTTGCACTTTTTATACTCCTCGAGCATCTGATCTGTTCCTTGCTGCCTGTACATTTCATACAACTCTCTCTTCCTCTTAATCAGTGTTACAATCTCCCTCGAGAACCAAGGTTCCTTATTCCTATTTACTTTGCCTTTAATCCTGACAGGAACATAGAAACTCTGCACTCTCAAAATTTCTCCTTTGAAGGCCTCCCACTTTCCATTTACATCCTTACCAGAGAACAGCCTGTGCCAATCCACACTTCCCAGATCCCTTCTCATTTCATCAAATTTGGCCTTTTTCCAGTTCAGAACTTCAACCCGAGGGCCAGATCTATCCTTATCCATGATCAGGTTGAAACTAATGGCATTATGATCACTGGATCCAAAGTGTTCCCTCACACTCACATCCATCACCTGCCCTAACTCATTTCCCAATAGGAGACCCAATATCGCATCCTCTCTAGTTGGCACCTCTATATACTGATGTAGAAAATTTTCCTGAACACATTTTACAAACTCTACCCCGTCTAAACCTTTAACAGTATGCGAGTCCCAATCTATATGTGGAAAATTAAAATCCCCTACTATCACAACTTTGTGTTTCTTGCAGTTGTCAGCTATCTCTCTGCTGATTTGCTCCTCCAATTCTTGCTGGCTATTGGGTGGTCTATAATACAACCCCATTAATGTGGTCATACCTTTCCTGTTTCTCAGCTCCACCCATAGGGCCTCTGTAGACAAGCTCCCTAATCTATCCTGCCTGAGTACCGCTGTAACATTTTTCCTGACCAACAATGCCACCCCCCCCCCACGTTTTATCCCTCTGCCTCTATCCCGCCTGAAACATTGGAACCCTGGAACATTGAGCTGCCAGTCCTGCCCCTCCTGTAGCCAAGTTTCACTAATGGTTATAATGTCATATTTCCATGCGTCTATCCATGCCTTCAGCTCATCTGCCTTCCCCACAATACTCCTGGCAATGAAATAGACACACCTCAAAAGATTATTTCCACCACACTCAACCCTTCCATTTGTGATTTTGCTTGAACTAACCTGTCTTTTTACCCCTGCTCCACTATTTGCTCTGGCACTCTGGTTCCCACCCCCCTGCAAATCTAGTTTAAACGCTCCCCAATAACACTAGCAAACCTCTCTGCAAGTATATTGGTCCCCTTGTAGTTTAGGTGTAACCCGTCTCTCTTGTACAGGTCCCACCTGCCCCGGAAGAGGTCCCAATGATCCAAGAATCGGAAACACTGCCCCCTACACCAGTTCCTCAGCCACGTGTTCATCCGCCCAAGCATCCTACTCCTACCCTCACTGGCACGTGGTACAGGTAGCAATCCTGAGATTACTACCCTCGGGGTCCTGCTTTTTAACTTCCTTCCAAGCTCTTTTCCTGGTATAGACTGGAAATCGCTGAGGGCAGGGACTCTGGATGGGGAGGAATTTGTAAAATGTGTACAGGAGGGTTCGTTGGAACAATATGTGGACAGCCCAACTAGAGAGGGGGCTATACTGGACCTGGTACTGGGGAATGAGCCCGGTCAGGTCTTCAAAGTTTTGGTTGGGGAACATGTGGCAAATAGTGACCACAATTCTGTTAGCTTTATGATAGTGATGGAAAAGGATGAGTGGTGTCCCAAGGGTAAGGTGTTGGATTGGGGGAAGGCTAACTTTATTGGGATCAGGCAGAAATTGGCAGCTCTTGATTGGGAGAGGCTGTTTGAGGGTAAATCCACATCTGGTATGTGGCAGTCTTTTAAGGAACGGTTGTTAGGGCTACAGGACAAGCATGTGCCTGTAAAAAAGAAGGATAGGATTAGAGAACCGTGGATAACCAGGGAAATTGAGGGACTGGTCAAAAGGAAAAAAGAGGCGTATGTTAGGTCCAAGCAGCTAAAAACGGAGGGAGCTCTGGAGGAGTACAATGAAAGTAGGAAAGTACTCAAACGGGGAATTAGAAGAGCAAAAAGGGGTCACGAAATGTTCTTGGCAGACAGGATTAAGGAGAATCCCAAGGCATTTTATTCATACGTTAGGAACAAAAGGGTTGTTAGGGAAAAAATCGGACCTCTCAGGGACAAAAGTGGGGAATTATGCTTGGAGCCCAAAGAAGTAGGAGAGATCCTAAATGAATACTTTGCGTCGGTATTCACAAAGGAGAGGGATGTGTTGACTGGGAGTGTCTCTGAGGGGAGTGTTGAACCGTTGGAGAAAATCTCCATTACAAAGGAGGAAGTGTTAGGTTTGTTAGAGAATATAAAGACTGACAAATCCCCAGGGCCTGATGGAATCTATCCAAGGCTGCTCAGGGAGACGAGAGGTGAAATCGTTGGGCCTCTGACGCAAATCTTTGTCTCGTCACTGGACACAGGTGAGGTCCCAGAGGATTGGAGGATAGCCAATGTGGTCCCGTTATTTAAGAAGGGTAGGAAGGATAACCCGGGTAATTATAGGCCGGTGAGCTTGACATCCGTGGTGGGGAAGTTGTTGGAGAAGATTCTTAGAGATAGGATGTATGCGCATTTAGAAAGGAATAAACTCATTAACGATAGTCAACATGGTTTTGTGAGAGGGAGGTCATGCCTCACTAACCTGGTGGTGTTTTTTGAAGAAGTGACCAAAATGGTTGACGAAGGAAGGGCCGTGGATGTTGTCTATATGGACTTTAGTAAAGCGTTTGACAAAGTCCCTCATGGTAGGCTAGTGAAAAAGGTTGGATCCCATGGGATAAAGGGGGAGGTGGCTAGATGGGTGGAGAACTGGCTTGGTCATAGAAGACAGAGGGTGGTAGTGGAAGGGTCTTTTTCCGGCTGGAGGCCTGTGACTAGTGGTGTACCGCAGGGCTCTGTATTGGGACCTCTGCTGTTTGTGATTTATATAAATGATCTGGAAGAAGGAGTAACTGGGGTGATCAGTAAGTTTGCGGACGACACAAAACTGGCAGGACTTGCAGATAGTGAGGAACCTTGTCAGAGGCTACAGAAGGATATAGATAGGTTGGAAATTTGGGCAAGGAAATGGCAGATGGAGTTCAATCCTGATAAATGCGAAGTGATGCATTTTGATGGGAATAATGTAGGGAGGAGCTACACGATAAATGGAAGAACCATAAAGGGTGTAGAGACGCAGAGGGACCTGGGTGTGCAAGTCCACAGATCTTTGAAGGTGACGTCACAGGTGGAGAAGGTGGTGAAGAAGGCATATGGCATGCTTGCCTTTATAGGACGGGGCATAGAGTATAAGAGTTGGGGTCTGATGTTGCAGATGTATAGAACGTTGGTTCGGCCGCATTTGGAATACTGCGTCCAGTTCTGGTCGCCACACTACCAGAAGGACGTGGAGGCTTTGGAGAGAGTACAGAGGAGGTTTACCAGGATGTTGCCTGGTATGGAGGGGCTTGGTTATGAGGAGAGATTGGGGAAACTGGGGTTGTTCTCCTTGGAAAGACGGAGGATGAGGGGAGACTTAATAGAGGTGTATAAAATTATGAAAGGCATGGATAGGGTGAACGGTGGGAAGCTTTTCCCCGGGTCGGTGGTGACGTTCACGAGGGGTCATAGGTTCAAGGTGAAGGGGGGGAGGTTTAACACAGATATCAGAAGGACATATTTCACACAGGGGGTCGTGGGGGCCTGGAATGTGTTGCCGGGCAAGGTGGTGGAGGCGGACACACTGGGAACGTTTAAGACTTATCTAGACAGCTATATGAACGGAGTGGGAATGGAGGGATACAAAAGAGTGGTCTAGTTTGGACCAGGGAGCGGCGCGGGCTAATTGTTCCTTGTTTCTCGTTTCAAGGCTTCATTCTATGATCATCTTGCTGGTGCCAGTACAGAGCGAGACTGCGGATAGTTGGGAACCTGTCTCGGGGGCAGGGAATTCATATGGTGTTCGTGGAAGTGGAAATGACTAGGGTTGGGAAGCATTTTCCGATCAGGGCCATTGTGATCTCCTGGACTCGTTTCGATCGCCTCAGGGGGTCGGAGAGGAATTTCCCAGATTTTTTTCCCCCATATTGGCCCTGGGGTTTTCACTCTGGGTTTTCGCCTCTCCCTGGAGATCACATGGTCTGGAATGGGGGGGTGGGGGTGAGTTAATAGGTTGTGATGAACAAAGCATCGTAGCTGTGAGGGACAGCTCGGTGGATAGGATATTGGTATGTAGATAGGCTGGAAAATTGGGCGGGGATCCTGGATTCAGGATTCAATCCTGGACCGGGGAGCGGCGCGGGCTTGGAGGGCCGAAGGGCCTGTTCCTGTGCTGTATTGTTCTTTGTTCTTTGTACTGTTTAGGGCCTCCTCACTCTTCCTGCCTATGTCATTTGTACCGATGTGCACCACGACATCTGGCTGATCACCTTCCCACTTTAGAACGCTGTGCACACGATCAGAGACATCCCTGACCTTGGTACCCGGGAGGCAACAAACCATGTGGGAGTTTCTGTCCCGACCACAGAACCTCCTGTCCGTACCTCTGACCATTGAGTCCCCTATCACTACTGCTCTCCTCTTCTTCCTCCCACCCTTTTTTGCGCTGTAGAACCAGACTCAGTATCAGAGTTGCGGCTGTCGCAGCTTGTCCCAGGTAAAGCATCTCCCACAACAGTATCCAATTCAGTATACCTGTTGTGGAGGGGTATGGCCACAGGGGAACCCTACTCTGCCTGTCCTTTCACATTTCCATTTCCTCTCCTTACAGTAACCCAATTTCCTGTGCTCTGCTGCTTAGGTGTAACTATCTCCCTGAAGCTACTGTCTATATACTTCTCATTCTCCCGAATTAGATAGAGGTCATCAAGCTCCTTCTCCAGTTCCCTAACACGCTTTGCTAGCAGCTGCAGCTGGATTCATCTTTTGCAGGTGCTGTCGTCAGGGATACCGGAGGTCTCCCTGATCTCCCACATCCTGCAAGAGGAGCATTCCAACATCTTGCTTGGCATTTTTTTTTTACTCTGGGGGAAAAACAAGAATAAACTTTCTGGGGAAAAAAAACCTACTCTCGCCTCTGCCTGTTCTCACCGAACCCGTTTTGAGCCAAAGCCCTTCAGCCCTCACTCTGCTACCTGCTCACTCCGCCGCCCACTCTCAACGCTGCCCGCTGGATAGTGCGGCCTGCTTTTTAAACCTCCCGCATGCTGAAAAAAGCTACAAAAAACCTTCCCAGGTCACGTTTTGCATACTTGGAATTTAGAAGGATGAGTGGTGATCTCATTTCAAACATAGTAGATTTTGAAGGGGCTTGCTGGGCGAGACACAGGGATTGTCTCCATTGGCTGGAGAATCTTGAACAGAGTCCCAGGATAAGGGTTGATCATTTATGACCAAGGTGAGAAATGACTCTGCTCTAGAGTTATGAATCCTTGGAATTTTGTACCCCAGAGGGTAGTGGATGCCCTATTGTTGACTATATTTAAGGCTGGGATAGACAGAATTTTATGGTCTCATGGGATAAGGGCAGTGAGTGGGAAAGTATAGTTGAAGGCCAAGATCATCCATGATTATATTGAATGGTGGAGTAGGCTCGATGGGTCATATGGTCTACTCCTATTTCGTGTGTTTGTTACCTCTCGACTTGACTGGTTCTATGCTTTCCTGGCCAGCCTCCCATCTCCATCTATTGTGAGCTCATTTAAAACTGCTACCCATTTACTAAATTACACCAAGTCCCATTCACTCATGCTTGCTGACCTGTTTGACCTTTGGCCTGACATAGTTCAATTTTAAAAATTCTTGGCCTTGTTTGAAATCCCTCTTTAATATGCCCTTCCTTATCTCCAAACACTACCAGCCCTACAACTCTTAATAACTGCGTCTCTCCAATTTAGACCTCATCCACATCCTTGATTTTAATGATTGCATGCACCTTCAACTTCCCGAGCATTACGCTCTGGAAATCCCATGCCTTAAAAATGCTCCATCTCATTATCTCTCCTTCCTGCTTCAAGGTGCTTCTTAAAATATGTTTAACCAAGCTTTTGGTCATCTGTCTTAAAACTGCCTTATTTTGCTGGATATCAAATTTTGGTGATGCTGTTGTAAAGGTCCTTAGAACTACCCAACAGGTGCTATATAAATTCAAGTGTTTGTTTGCATTTGAGATAATTTACAAAGGAACCTAATGAGAGATGTGAATTTCTTTTTCCAAGTTGTTGCCTAAAAGGACAGAAGGAAGATGAATAACCTTAAGAAGTAAATGAAGTAATACAGCTTGGTCAGTGGGGAAAGAGCAGGGGAATGGGACGCATTGTGCAGCACTCAGTGATGCAGAAATTCAATGTTCTCAATCTCAGCTTAGTGGGAAGGAGATACAAACAGCAAAAAGAAAAGATTTACACTTAAGAAGCAGGAAAGTGTAAGTTGTGCTACTCTTCCTGAAAGAGAACTTGGAAAATGTCCCTTATAATTGACTTTTTAAGACAGTGTTGAAAAGTGAGGTAGGAGGAATCTTGTGGAACATAAACATGGGCCCGTTCAAGTTGGGCTGAATAGCCTGATTCTGTGAAGTGAACTCTATGTAATGCAAAAGTGGCTTGACTGTGAACATTGTGGAATAAGCCACATTCTATCAAGCAATGACATTTCAAGTTACTGTACCAATTATATTCCAAAATGATCAGACTGAATTGATTTGAATGAGCTGTTTCTTCCAGATAATGCTTTTAAAATGACCATGGACAACCTGTGCTCATAGATAAGGAATGTGTCATACTCTGTAGTAATTTGTTTGATTTACATATGCAGACAGGCAGTTTAATTATATTGTTCCATTTGAAATGTCATGTAAAGGCCCTTTGGCATCCCTCAACACCCGTAACATTGCTGTACTGGCTCTGATGACAGCTGTGTTACTGACGCATGACTCTTGCCAAAGCCATATTTCATTGGTTAATTACGTTACCATGCTATACCTGCAGAATGGGGACCAATCAGAGTAACAAGTAGTTACATAACACCATTTGTTTCATCCACGCCCCTTGCCTCAGAATTAAGCTTAGACCTGTTTTGTTGCATGGTAGTAAACTGATTCTAAAATCCCTGGTATGTGATCCATCTGGTATTAAGTGCATTGAGTCCTTGGTCTCAGGAAGGGGAGCTTATACTTTTCTGTCTCTCCTTTGCTGTGTTACCTCTGTCTTTCTCTGTGTTTCCTTTTATTCATCTACACCAGTGTGAGCACATTCATTGCCAGCATTTCCCAATTTTTTTGGCAGATTACCAAAGGGGACACACTAACAGAATAGCTTCAAAAGTCAGTTTTGAATTCTGTGGTGAGTAACTCACCTCCTGACTCCCCAAATCCTGTCCACCATCTACAAGGCAAAATTAGGAGTGTGATGAAATACACTCCACTTACTTGGATGAGTGCAGCTCTAACAACACTTAAGAAGCTCAGCATCATTCAAGACATAGCAGCCCGCTTGATTGGCGGCATTGTGGCACAACGGTTAGCACTGCTACCTCACTGCACCAGGGACATGGGTTCGATTCTGGCCTTGGGTCACTGTCTGTGTGGAGTTTACATGTTTTCCCCCCTTCTGCGTGGATTTCCTCCAGGTGCACCGGTTTCCTCCCACAGTCCAAAGATGTGCATGTTGGATAGATTGACCATGCTAAATTGGCCTTTAGTGTCCAAAAGATGTGTAGGTTAGGTGAATTAACCATGGCAAATGTAAGGGGTTAAGGGCATAGGACGGAGCAAAGGGCCTGGGTGGGATGCACATTTGGAGAGTCAATGCAGACTCGATGGGCTGAATGGCCTCCTTCTGCACTGTAGGGATTCTATGATTGGCACTTCTTCTATCATCTTCAGCATTCACTCCCTCCCACAGTGGCAGCAGCGGGTATCATATGCATTGCAACAACTTACCAAGGCTCCCTCAACAGCACCTTCCAAATCCGACCTCTATCAGTTAGAAGGACAAGGGCAGCAGATATGTGGGAACACTACCACCTGCAAGTGTCTCTCCAAGCTACGCACATCCTGACTTGGAAAGATCGTGCCATTCTTTCACTGTCACTAGATCAAAATCCTGAAACACTCTCCCTAGAGAGCATTGTGGGTGTTCCTAAAACACGGACTGAAGCAGTTCAAGAAGGCAACTCACCACCAGCCCCTCGAGGGCAATTAAGGATGTGAAATGAATGCTGGCCGAGTCATCTTGTGAAAGAGTAAAACAAAAGACGTACCACAAAAGCCCTGAGCATTGTAGCATTGAGCTAATACAGGAGAGGGGGGAAGAAGGAGAGTTGTGGCTGCTGGACGGCGGCACGTGGCATAGCAGTTAGCACTGCTGCCTCACCATGCCAGAGCCCCAGGATCGATTCCCAGCTTGGGTCACTGTGTGGAGTTT
This sequence comes from Mustelus asterias, assembly GCF_964213995.1. Lineage (NCBI taxonomy): Eukaryota > Metazoa > Chordata > Chondrichthyes > Carcharhiniformes > Triakidae > Mustelus > Mustelus asterias. The sequence continues at coordinate 95,853,126 of NC_135803.1, read as the reverse complement.
GAACGTTCTCCCTTTATCTGCGTGTGTTTCCTCCAGGTGCTCCAGTTTCTTCCCACAATCCAAAGATGTGCAGGTTAGGTGGATTAGTCATGCTAAATTCTCCGTCAGTGCACCCGAACAGGTGCCGGAATGTAGTGAGTAGGGGATTTTCATAGTAACTTCTTTGCAGTGTGAATGTAAGCCACTTCTGACTAATAAACTTTTTTAAAATTTAAAAACAAAATTTCATAGAATTAACATTAACATTACAGATTAATAACTTTTTGTCAGAACTGGAAAAGTTTAGAGAATGCCATTACTTGCACCATCATCCCTGTTGTCAGTAACGCCCTCTGCCTTCCATTCTATTGAGACGTATTGTTTTGATTGTCTTCCGATTTGTCCCCCACACACTTTCCCCACCTCAGTACTTGCTTAAAGTCTGTTACATGTCTAATTTTTTCAATCTCTGACGGAAGATCGAGCTAAGTAAGTTTCTTCCTCCACAGTTGTTGTCACTATTCTCTGTTTCTATTTTAATTGCAATATTTCTTTTGCTTGTGGGGACAGTGTCGCCACCGGGAGCTCTCTGCTTGTTGAGGGAAGGTTGCTTGAGCGTACATTAGGTCAGGGTTTCCCACACTTTTCGGGCAGCGGAACCCTAAATGACCTCCCAAGAGCATCGGGAACACCAACCATTTTCATGTTGATGTCCCTTTGCCACAAAAAGTGGGAAAACAGAAATCAAATGTAAACCAGTCTTTTCTAGCAATAACTGTGCATATATTGGAATTAGGAAGAGGCAAACAGTCGCAAATACATTTTGGCAGCTATGTGACCCCCTCAGTTTAACCACAGGCCAAGCTACCCTTCCATGGCACCTAAACCTGAGCCCCTGGAAGTAGTACATACTTTAGGAGTGAGTAATCTGGTAATTTCAAAGACTTTTTGTCACCATTTGTCATTTTCAATGGGAGGAATGATGCTTGAACACGATTCTCATATTGACACGTGCATCCCTCTCCTGAACTTATACCCACAGCACACTCACACACGTGCGCGGCTGGGGTGCAGGTTAGATGAATTGGCATTGTTAAATTCTCCCTCGGTGTACCCGAACAGGCACCAGAATGTGGCGACTAGGGGATTTTCACAGTAACTTCATTCAGTGTGAATGTAAGCCTACTTGTGACTAATAAATGAACTTAACTTAAATGCTTGGATGGCAGCAGTACAGGTTTTCCAGACCCCATGTGTTGAAAACTATCTTCAGGAACCATTCATGAACTGTCTGTTCCTGTTACTCTATCTGGTTATATTTTGTAATCCTGCCTCTTATTCTGTAGAAATGCTTTCAAATAATACCTGTTTTTAAAAAAAAGTGTACATCACATTTTTCTTTCGTACAAAAAAGTCGTTTGTTTAAAAAAATAAAGAGATGAAGCCCTCTATTTTCTAGTCAATCTCCTTTGGTTGATTTGAGATTATACTACCCGCAGTTAAGAGCAGGGTGAGTTACCTACTTCCAAGTCTCTGCCGGTGCTGTCCTCTTTGAAGCACTTGAGAACAATGTAGCTGGGAGGCAGTGGTGGAGTGATATTGTCACTAGATTAGTAATCCACAGGCCCAGGGTAATGCTCTAGGGACCTGGGTTCAAATCCCACTATGGCAGATGGTGAAAGCTGAAATTAAAAGTCTCATGATGACCATGGAACTACCAATTGTTGTAAAAACCATCTGGTTGAATTAGGGAAGGAAACCTGCCATCCTTACCTGGTCTGGCCTATACGTGACTCCAGTCCCACTGCAATAGCACTCTTAAATGCCCTCTGAAATGGCCAAGCAAGCCAGTCGTTTCAAGGACAATTAAAGATGGGTAATAAATGCTGGACCAACCAGCAATGCCCACATCCAATGAATATTTTTTAAAAATTCACACTGCTGCTAGTTGTTTCTTCTCTTGTACAGAGGTACATGTTCACAGCATTGCAAATGTAAGCAAGATCTCATCAGAATGGGAATTTAACCAACCTCTCTTGAGGCCAACCATTGATCTTTCATAACTCTTTGATTTGATTTATTATTGTCACATGTATTAACATAGTGAAAAGTATTGTTTCTTACGTGCTATATAGACAAAGCATACCGTTCATAGAGAAGGAAACAGAGTGCAGAATGTAGTGTTACAGTCATAGATAGGGTGTAGAGAAAGATCAACTTAATGCAAGGTAAGTCCATTCAAAAGTCTGACAGCAGCAGGGAAGAAGCTGTTCTTGAGTCGGTTGGTACGTGACCTCAGACTTTTGTAACTTTTTGCCAAAGGAAGAAGGTGGAAGAGAGAATGTCCGGGGTGTGTGGGGTCCTTAATTATGCTGGCTGCTTCGCCAAGGCATCGGGAAGTGTAGACAGAGTCAATGGATGGGAGGCTGGTTTACGTGATGGATTGGGCTACATTCACGATCTTTTGAAGTTTCTTGCGGTCTTGGGCAGAGCAGGAGCCATACCAAGCTGTTAATACAACCAGAAAGAATGCTTTCTATGGTGCAACCTGTAAAAGTTGGTGAGAGTTGTAGCTGACACGCCAAATTTCCTTAGTCTTCTGAGAAAGTAGAGGCGTTGGTGGACTTTCTTAACTATAGTATCGGCATGGGGGGACCAGGACATGTTGGTGATCTGGACACCTAAAAACTTGAAGCTCTCGACACTTTCTACTTCGTCCCCATTGATGTAGACAGGGGCATGTTCTCCTTTACACTTCCTAAAGTCGATGACAATCTCCTTCGTTTTGTTGACATTGAGGGAGAGATTATTGTTGCCAAACCAGTTCACCAGATTCTCTATCTCATTCCTGTACTCTGTCTCGTCATTGTTTGAGATCCGACCCACTAAGGTGGTGTCGTCAGCAAACCTGAAAATCGAATTGGAGGGGAATTTGGGCGCAGTCATAGGTGTACACGGAGATGTACAAGGGCGGCACGGTCGCACAGTGGTTAGCACTGCTGCTTCACAGCTCCTGGGACCTGGGTTCGATTCCCGGCTTGGGTCACTGTCTGTGTGGAGTTTGCACATTCTCCTCGTGTTTGCGTGGGTTTCCTCCGGGTGCTCTGGTTTCCTCCCACAGTCCAAAGATGTGCGGGTTAGGTTGATTGGCTATGCTAAAAATTGCCCTTAGTGTCCTGAGAGGCGTAGGTTAGAGGGATTAGTGGGTAAATATGTAGGGATATGGGGGTAGGGCCTGGGTGGGATTGTGGTCGGTGCAGACTCGATGGGCCGAATGGCCTCTTTCTGTACTGTAGGGTTTCTATGATTCTATGATTATAGTAGGGGGCTGAGAACACAGCCTTGTGGGGCATCGGTGTTGAGGATTATCGTGGAGAGGTGTCCTTACTGATTGTGGTCTGTGAATTAGGAAGTTCAGGATCCAGTCGCAGAGGGAGGTGTTGAGGCCCAGAACGCGGAGATTGGAGATGAGTTTCGTGGGAATAATGAGCTGAAGGCTGAGCTGTAGTCAATAAATAGGAGTCTGACATAGGTGTCCTCGTTATCTATCTAGGTGTTCCCGGGTTGAGTGCTAGGCCAGGGAAATGGCATCTGCTGTATACCTGTTGCGGCGGTAGGCAAACTGTAGTGGATCCAGGTAGCCCGGGAGGCTGGAATTGATTCGTGCCATACCTAACCTTTCGAAGCACTTCTTTATGATGGATGTCAGAGCCACCGGACGATAGTCATTAAGACACGTTGCTTGGTTTTTCTTAGGTACCGGGATGATGGTCATCTTCTTGAAGCAGATAGGGACCTCAGATTGTTGTAAAGAGCGGTTGAAGATGTCTGTGAATATCTCCGTCAGCTGATCTGTGCAGGATCTGAGTGCACGTCCGGGTACCCCGTCCGGGCCAGTTGCCTTCCATGGGTTGACCTTCAAGAAAGCTGCTCTGACATCTGCAATGGTGACTCTAGATACAGATTCTTCCAGGGTGGAGGGCATGCTCTCGCTGACCTCTTGCTCAAAACGAGTGTAGAATGCATTGAGCTCATCAGGGAGAGGTGCGTTGGAGTTGGTGATTTTACATGCCTTCATCTTGTAGCCTATGTCTTGCAGACCTTGCCGTAGTCGGCGGGGGTCGGTATGGCTAGCCTGGGACTCTAGCTTGGTCCGGTACTGTCTTTTGGCATCTTTGATGGATCTCCTTGGGTCGTATCTGGCTTTCTTGTATAGGTCAGTGTCGCCTGGCTTGAATGCCTCAGACCTGGACTTCAGTAAGCAGTGGATATCCCTGTTCATCCATGGTTTCCGGTTGGGGAACACACGGATTTGCTTCTTTGGCACACAGTCTTCTACACACTTACTAATGAAGTCAGTTACTGTAGTGGCGTACTCGTTTAGGCTGGTTGCAGAGTTTTTAAATACTGACCAGCCCACTGACTCCAAGCAGCCCCGTAGGAGATCATCCGATTCCTCAGACCAACATTGCATGACTCGCTTTGATGGATTCTCCCGCTTCAGTTTTTGCTTGTAAGCTGGGAGCAGGAGCACAGCCTTGTGGTCTGATTTGTCAAAGTGTGGGTGGGCGATAGAGCGGTAGGCATCTTTGATATTTGTTTAGCAATGGTCTAGGATGTTTGGACCTCTGGTGGAGCAGGAGACATGTTGGTAGTAACTTGGTAGTACGCTCTTGAGTTTGGCCTGATTGAAGTCCCCAGCCACGATGAACAAGGTCTCGGGATGTCTCATCTCAAGGCTATTCATAGTGGTGTATATTTCGTCCAGCGCGATCTTCACGTCCGGATGGGATGTAAACTGCCACCAGGATAACGGAGGTGAACTCGCGCGGAAGGTAGTAGGGCCGGCATTTTAGCATCAGGTATTCTAGACCTTCACCACACTCTTTAGAGAGCAGCTGTTTAGTTGAGACCTTGAATGGTGTTGTTTGCTTGTTTAGGTTTCTTCCACTTTTCTGTATTTTCCTCGTCACTCCAAGCCCTCAATGAGAACATAGAACCATTGAATCCCATAGAATTCCTTCTGAGTAAATAACTTAGTAAATAGTTTAGTGGGAACAGGTCAAGACAGCAAAGGTGGAGTACATGGACAAGATGAACATAGACCAGGATGGGGCAGGGTTTTAGTTTAATGGGTGAGGGTAAAAAGTAAAAGCGGGTTTCGTTTTGTGCTTTATTTCTTCATCCATTAGAAAAAGAAAAGTTTGGAGCGACTCTGGAGGACTTAAAACACATCAAACATTTTCATGGTACAATCATTCCTCTGATAGCCCATGTTGGAGAGTGTGTGGCTTGAACACTGGTGTCCAGTCTGTGCCGGTATCGGAGCAGACACAGTGCCAGCCCAGACTGGATCGTTCTCAGCCACCAAATCTCAGAAAGAGTTTCTTACCCAGGTCTCCGTCACTCCGATACCCCTGCCAAACCAGTGCTCTCCTTGGTATGCCAGAGCAAACAATGATGAGTTGTCTTCTGATTTGTTCTTCATGGAAGTATTTTATCATTGCTTGGAACCTCCGATCAGTAATCAGGCTATGGAATTTCTTGGATCAAATCCCATTTAGCCTTAATTTGTCTGAACCTGCAACTTCACACTTAAATCTTTGCAGGTATGTTCATTACTGCAAGTCTTCAATGCTTTACATTTTGAATATCAGTATGGAATACATATGGCTGTAAAGGTGTTTAAAGGAAGAGTGGAAGATTTATGAATCTCGTACAGAGTGCATAAATGGATTTTATATCTGCACCACAAAATTCTGAAGGAAGTCATATTGGGAAAGGTTTCATGGGTGTCAACTGCCTTCTAATATCCCATCCAAGTAACTTCATGTTACCTTGTCAGTGAATGTTGGCTGATTATTCAATTGTGGAGTCAACGTATCTGATTCTGTCAGCGTCCGGTATTCACATTGGCTGTTTGTTTTCTCCTGGAGCTCAGGGACACTGAAGCTAGTTGTAAAATCTTAGCTGAGATTAGCTAACTCATTGTGGAGCAGACCGCCAACCAAGATGTTACTGATCTGTAATAGGGCATTATTTTGAAAGTTCCAATTGAATCTCCTCTACAATATTTTGAGGCAGTGTATTCCAGATTCCAACTATTTGCTGCTTTAAAAAAAGGTTTTTTTTCTCCTATCAGAGTTGCTGCTTTTGTTAATCATCATAAATTGGTGATTTATTGGCACTTTCACTTTCCCCGAAACCATTCTTGCACGTCTTTGCTGCACCCACTCTAATGTCTTCCTAAAGTGTGGCCCTTAGTCAGTTAAGGCTGAACCAGTGTTTTTATAAACGTTCATCACAACTTACATGATTTTGGTCTCTGTCTCTATTTATGAAGCTCAGAATTCTGAATGCCTTTTTACCCATGTTCTCACCTTACTGCCTTCAATGATTTGTGCACATCTACTCCCAGGTGTCTCTGTGCCTGCGCCCCCTTTAGAATTGAGCCCTCATTTTTCATCGCCTCTCCTCATCCTCTTATCAAAATGTATCGCTCCCATTTCTTTGCATTATACTTCATCAGTGTCATGGTGTCTCCCATTCCACCAACCCATCTAATATGTCCTTTTAAAATCTATCTTTATCTTTCTTACAGTTCGGAGTACTTTCAATTTGTCGTCTGCAAATTTTGAAATTGTGCCCTCTATATCCAAATATAGGTCATTAATGTGTATCAAGAAAAGCGGTGTTCCTGGTACCGATCCCAGGGAAACTAAAAATCATTTACCTTCCTCCAGTCGAAAAAATAACTATTCAACACTGCTCTTGGTTTCCTGTCACAGATAGAAATGAGACAAGAAAGAGACCCATGCACTGAAGCAAGTGCTGTAGGGGATGGTGGCAGAATTGTTACAACATAGAAGGAAGCCAATCAGCCCTTGTGTCTGAACTGGCTCTCCAAATGAGCAGTTCACCTATTGCCATTCCCCTGCCGCCTTCCTATAACCCTGCACATACTTTTTCAGATGATCATATTTCCTTTTAAATGCTTCAATTAGCAGCCTGTAGCACACTTAGGCAGTACATTCCAGATCCTAACCACTCACTTTTTGCTTTTTTTTGCAAATTACTTTAAATCTGTGTCCTCCTGTCCTCAATCCTTTCACAGTGGGGAGCAGTTTCTCCCTCTGCTGTGTCCAACCCCCTCACGATTTTGAATACTTCTATTAGGTCTCCTCTTGGTTATAGGAAAACCATCCCAACTTCTCCAAGTTATCTTAATAACGGAAGGAGGGACCGACCCCTTGATGGGAAGGATGGGAGAAAGCAAGAGACCCTTGGAGTTGGAAGAAAGGCGAGAGAGAGGCCCTCTAGAAGGGGTTGAGTAAGAAAAGAAACAAGAGGGAAGCATTTTGTTTAATCTGAACTGATCAATGTTACAAAATACCTCATGGTAAACACTGTCCCAGCAGATTCCCTAGTTATATGTAATAAATATTAACACAGGTGGAGTTGCAATTCAAACCTGTATCAGTGGATTGTTCAGATGCCGATAAACTTCACTTATGATGTCCCTTGAATCTATTCTGTGCATTATGTAACATACTGCTATCTTGGTGACCTTGTTGTATTCATTCCAATTTTTTAAAAATACAAACTACTGTTGCATAACGAAGGAAGGGGAAGAAAGGATGCAGCACTCTATTCTCAAAACATCCTAAAATACTTCTTAATCAATTTTTAAATTATTTAGGAAGAAATTGGCTGATTCTTCAATAACATATTTTTATCTCTTAGATTGAAAAATTTTTACAAAGCACAATGAGATGTCTGTACCAGTTCACAGAAAAAGCTTATCACATAGTCCCATTCATTCCCCTGCCCTTTCCTCAAACTTGATTACATCTTTTTCTTTCAAATATTTATCCACGTCCTTTCTGAAAGCAACTATCAATTTTGCTCCCATCGCTGTTTCTGTTGGCAGAATCCATGGACTGGTGATGATCTTAAATTTATTCTTTTTGGTTACCAAGTCATCGACCTGGGTCTTCCTTGTGTATGCCAAAGCCCCTCGATTTTAAACTGCTCTGCCAAATCTCCCCTTAACTGTTTCCATTCTAATGAAAGCAGCCTTTCTAATTGAAGCACTGCAATTGCTCTCGCTTATTTCGGAAATTGTCTGTCTGTAGCCTTACAAGTTGAAATGCTCATTTGCACAGGTCCTCAAAAAGACGGTAGATGCTGGAGGACAATTAGTGTGTTCAGGACTGAAATCATTAGATTTTTTATTGAGTAAGGGCACAAAGGAATATGGAGCAAAGGCAAGTAAATGGAGTTGAGGTACAGGCAACCATGATCTAACAGTGGTGGAGCAGGCTTGAGGGGTTGAATCTAGTGCTGTTCCTCTGTTCAAAGCTATTTTGCATAGACTGGAGTTTGCACAGCTAGTTTTATTCTGACTTCAGGAGGTGTTTTCCGTGATGATCGCAGTTGTAATGTTACATGGTTTTCAACAAGAACACTGCAGTTGAACCATGTGAATTGAACTTGCAATGATTTATTTCTATTAGGAGCATGAATAGGCCATTCAGCTCCTCAAACCTGTTCTGTCACTCGACATTAGTGGTTTTCAACCAGTGTGCACAAGAACTCTCCAAGTGTGCCGTGAAATTTTGTACAAAGGTACAAAATGTCCGCATTTTAGAAACATAGAAAACTACAGCACAAAACAGGCCCTTCGGCCCCACAAGTTGTGCCGAACATATCCCTACCTTTTAGGCCTACCTATAACCCTCCATTCTATTAAGTCCCATGTACTCATCCAGGAGTCTCTTTAAAGACCCTATTGAGTTTGCCTCCACCACCACTGACGGCAGCCGATTCCACTCGCCCACCACCCTCTGTGAAAAACTTCCCCCTAACATTTCCCCTGTACCTACCCCCCAGCACCTTAAACCTGTGTCCTCTCGTAGCAGCCATTTCCACTCTGGGAAAAAGCCTCTGAGAGTCCACCCGATCTATGCCTCTCAACATCTTATATACCTCTATTAGGTCTCCTCTCATCCTATGTCTCTCCAAGGAGAAAAGACCGAGCTCCCTCAGCCTATCCTCTTAAGGCATGCCACTCAATCTAGGCAACATCCTTGTAAATCTCCTCTGCACACTTTCGATCTTTTCCACATCCTTCCTGTAATGAGGCGACCAGAACTGAGCACAGTACTCCAAGTGGGGTCTGACGAGGGTCTTATATAGCTGCATCATTATCCCCGGACTCCTAAACTCAATCCCTCGATTGATAAAGGCCAGCACACCATACGCCTTCTTAACCACCTCCTCCACCTGCGGGACAGATTTTAGAGTCCTATGGACCCGGACCCCAAGGTCCTTCTGATCCTCTACCGTACTAAGAGTCTTTCCCTTTATATTGTACTCCTTCATCCCATTCGGCCTGCCAAAATGGAACATGACGCATTTATCTGGGTTGAAGTCCATCTGCCACTTCTCCGCCCAGTCTTGCATCCTATCTATGTCCCTCTGTAACTTCTGACATCCCTCCAGACTATCCACAACCCCACCAACCTTTGTGTCGTCGGCAAACGTACCAACCCATCCCTTCACTTCCTCATCCAGGTCATTTATGAAAATGACAAACAGCAAGGGTCCCAGAACAGATCCCTGGGGCACACCACTGGTGACCGACCTCCATTTGGAAAAAGACCCATCTATACACACACTCTGCCTCCTTTGGGCAAGCCAGTTCTGGATCCACAGGACAGCAGCCCCTTGGATCCCATGCCCTCTCACTTTTTCTAGAAGCCTTGCATGGGGGACCTTATCGAACGCCTTGCTAAAATCCATATAAACCACATCTACCGCTTTCCCTTCGTCAATGTGTTTAGTCACATTTTCGAAGAACTCCACCAGGCTCGTAAGGCACGATCTGCCTTTGACAAAGCCATGCCGAGTATTCTTGAGCATACTAAACCTCTCTAAATGCTCATAAATCTTGTCCCTCAGGATCTTCTCCATCAGCTTACCAACCACTGAGGTTAGACTCACCGGTCGGTAATTTCCTGGGCTATCCCTATTCCCCTTCTTGAAAATAGGAACCACATCCGCAATCCTCCAATCCTCTGGCACCTCTCCCGTCTCCATCGACAACGCAAAGATCATCACCAGAGGCTCTGCAATCTCTTCCCTCGCCTCCCACAGTAACCTGGGGTACATCCCATCCGGACCCGGCGACTTATCTATCTTGATGCCATTCAAAGATTCCAGCACAACCTCTTTGTTAAAGTCCACATACTCAATCTTTTCAGTCCACCGCAAGCCCACAGTACATCCACCCATGTCCTTCTCCTCTGTGAAAACCGAGGCAAAATACTCATTAAGCACCTCTGCCATTTCTACTGGTTCCATACAGATTTTCCCACCTTCATCTTTTATAGGCCCTATTCCTTCACGTCTCACCCTTTTACTCTTCACATATTTATAGAACGCCTTAGGGTTTTCCCTAATTCTACTCGCCAAGGCCTTCTCGTGACCCCTTCTGGCTCTCCTAATTTCCTTTTTTAGTCCCTTCCTATACTCATACGTATACTCATCTAGATCCCTATCTTCGCCAAGCTCTCTGAACCTTTTGTACACTTTCCTTTTCTTCTCGACTAGGTCCCGCACAGCTTTCGTGCACCACGGTTCCTTTAACCTACCAACTCCTCCCTGTCTGGGAACATTGTCCTGTAGAACCCTAGACACACATTCCTTGAAAAACTACCACCTCTCTTCAGTAGATTTCCCCGAGAATACCTCCTTCCAATTTACTCCTCTAATTTGCTGCCTTATGTCTTCATATTTCCCCTTACTCCATATAAACGCTTTCCTAGCTTGCCTGATCCTCTCTTTTTCCAATGCAAGCATAAAGGAGATAGAGTTATGATCGCTATCCCCAAGATGCTCTCCCACTGAGAGATCTGACACCTGTCCAGGCTCATTGGTCAGTATCAGATCAAGTACAGCCTCTCCTCTTGTAGGCTTGTCCACATGCTGTGTCAGGAAACCCTCCTGAACGCACCTAACGAACTCCTCCCCATCCAATTCCCTTACCCTAGGGATATTCCAATCTATGTTTGGGAAATTAAAGTCTCCCATCACAACAACTCTGCTATTTTTGCAACTCTCCAGGATCTGTTTCCCTATCTGCTCCTCCACCTCCCTGTCACTATTGGGCGGCCTATAGAAAACTCCCAGCAAAGTGATCGACCCCTTCCCACTCCGAACTTCCACCCACAGAGACTCTGTGGACAATCCCTCCACAGCATACACCTTCTCTACAGCTGTGACACTATCCCTGATCAGCAGTGCCACTCCACCCCCTCTCTTGCCTCCCTCCCTGTCCTTCCTGAAACATCTGAATCCCGGCACCTGTAGTATCCAGTCCTGTCCCTGAGACATCCAAGTCTCCGTAATGGCCACCACATCACACTTCCAGGCATCGATCCACGCTCTGAGCTCATCCCCTTTATTCACTATACTCCTGGCATTAAAGTAAACACATCTCAATCAAACAAAGAACAAAGAACAATACAGCACAGGAACAGGCCCTTCGGCCCTCCAAGCCCGCGCCGCTCCCCGGTCCAGGATTGAATCCTGAATCCAGGATCCCCGCCCAATTTTCCAGCCTATCTACATACCAATATCCTATCCACCGAGCTGTCCCTCACAGCTACGATGCTTTGTTCATTACAACCTATTAACTCACCCCCACCCCCCCATTCCAGACCATGTGATCTCCAGAGAGAGGCGAAAACCCAGAGTGAAAACCCCAGGGCCAATATGGGGGAAAAAAATCTGGGAAATTCCTCTCCGACCCCCTGAGGCGATCGAAACGAGTCCAGGAGATCACAATGGCCCTGATCTGAAAATGCTTCCCAACCCTAGTCATTTCCACTTCCACGAACACCATATGAATTCCCTGCCCCCGAGACAGGTTCCCAACTATCCGCAGTCTCGCTCTGTACTGGCACCAGCAAGATGATCATAGAATGAAGCCTTGAAACGAGAAACAAGGAACAATTAGCCCGCGCCGCTCCCTGGTCCAAACTAGACCACTCTTTTGTATCCCTCCATTCCCACTCCGTTCATATAGCTGTCTAGATAAGTCTTAAACGTTCCCAGTGTGTCCGCCTCCACCACCTTGCCCGGCAACACATTCCAGGCCCCCACGACCCTCTGTGTGAAATATGTCCTTCTGATATCTGTGTTAAACCTCCCCCCCTTCACCTTGAACCTATGACCCCTCGTGAACGTCACCACCGACCCGGGGAAAAGCTTCCCACCGTTCACCCTATCCATGCCTTTCATAATTTTATACACCTCTATTAAGTCTCCCCTCATCCTCCGTCTTTCCAAGGAGAACAACCCCAGTTTCCCCAATCTCTCCTCATAACCAAGCCCCTCCATACCAGGCAACATCCTGGTAAACCTCCTCTGTACTCTCTCCAAAGCCTCCACGTCCTTCTGGTAGTGTGGCGACCAGAACTGGACGCAGTATTCCAAATGCGGCCGAACCAACGTTCTATACATCTGCAACATCAGACCCCAACTCTTATACTCTATGCCCCGTCCTGTAAAGGCAAGCATGCCATATGCCTTCTTCACCACCTTCTCCACCTGTGACGTCACCTTCAAAGATCTGTGGACTTGCACACCCAGGTCCCTCTGCGTCTCTACACCCTTTATGGTTCTTCCATTTATCGTGTAGCTCCTCCCTACATTATTCCCACCAAAATGCATCACTTCGCATTTATCAGGATTGAACTCCATCTGCCATTTCCTTGCCCAAATTTCCAGCCTATCTATATCCTTCTGTAACCTCTGACTATGTTCCTCACTGTCTGCAAGTCCTGCCAGTTTTGTGTCGTCCGCAAACTTACTGATCACCCCAGTTACTCCTTCTTCCAGATCATTTATATAAATCACAAACAGCAGAGGTCCCAATACAGAGCCCTGCGGTACACCACTAGTCACAGGCCTCCAGCCGGAAAAAGACCCTTCCACTACCACCCTCTGTCTTCTATGACCAAGCCAGTTCTCCACCCATCTAGCCACCTCCCCCTTTATCCCATGGGATCCAACCTTTTTCACTAGCCTACCATGAGGGACTTTGTCAAACGCTTTACTAAAGTCCATATAGACAACATCCACGGCCCTTCCTTCGTCAACCATTTTGGTCACTTCTTCAAAAAACACCACCAGGTTAGTGAGGCATGACCTCCCTCTCACAAAACCATGTTGACTATCGTTAATGAGTTTATTCCTTTGGTCCGAGCTCTCCCCTTCTCTATCCCCCGTCCATCCTCCCTCTTGCACCGTCTATAACCCTTCTCTGTTTGCGAGCTAACTTCCTCGCTCCCAGTCACCTCGTCTCGATCCCCTCGTCTCGATCCCCTTTGAGACTGGCAGAGCTCCGCTGGAGAGGGAGTTCAGCGACTGGTGCACAAGGACACCTAGGTCCCGCTGCACACTCCCCTCTCCCAACTTGCAACCATTCAGGTAGTAATCTGCTGCCTTGTTTTTGCTTCCAAAGTGAATAATCTCTCATTTATCCAAATTATACTGCATCTGCCATTGATTTGCCCAGTCGCCCAACCTGTCCAGATCATGCTGAAGGATCTCTGCATCCTCGTCACAGTTCACCCTCCCACCCGACTTGGTATCAGCTGCAAACTTTGAGATGTTACATTTGTTCCCTCATCCAAATCATTAATATATAATGTAATTTATTTGTAATAACGGTTTAGCTCAGTTGGTTGAACGGCCGTTAGTGATGCAGATGACGCCGTTAGCGCAGATTCAATTCTCAATTAAGCCTTCCTTCTCGGCCTTTCTCCACATTGAAGGCATGGTGATCCAAAGGTTAAATGAGCACCAGTCAACTCTTTCCCCCTTAAGGGAGATGCTCTCCTCGCTGAAATCTTATGCTCATCTGGGACATTGCGAACTTTACATTTACCTATTCCAGTTCCTAAATTCTGACTTTCAACTTTAACCCCAGATAGTAGTTATTCCATGTACAATCTTCATTCAGATCGCAGTGTACTCCTGGGTTTTCATTCTACGTAAACTATCCAAAGCCCTCAACAAGATTTTAGGTTTGTACCCTCTCCTTGGCATGTATGCTTCAAAATTATTCCCAACATGGAATATCTATTTTGTGTTTACAGTATAGAAGCATTTCTTGTCTGCATCTTGAGGAAAATATGGAGCTGGCATTTATTTCCCCAAGGCCTGAATCCAAGGTTTACAGGAAGTTTAATAACTGGATGCTTGGTGCGGAGTTATAGTTACCAACTGTTCTGCAATGGGTTTTTTTTGTTGAAGACAATGTTATGTAGCAATAGTAAAATCATGCAACTGGCAGAAAGACAGTGCATTTTAATTTTATCAACTTCTGCATTTCTGCCCACAGGTGAACAGCCTTCCCTCAGATGTCTAATTTGATCTTATACTGTTGAAATTTGCTCTAATTTTTTTGTCTAATCTGATAAATGCTAATGTTTACGCTTCGTGTTGCCCTTGTCATCACAGGTCCACAGAGGGGGGACAATGAGTTTGTAATGCACAGTGTCTGCTGCTCTGGGCCATGGAGGACGAGTCTATCTCAGGGAGTGATCCAGATGTGGAGTCGGAGGATGTGGAAGAGGAAGAGGAGGAGATGGAGGACAATGATGGTGATGATGAAGATGACCTGGAGGAAAACGGTGAGCATCCAGAGCCCTCTTATGGTTTCCTAGTAAAATATAAATAATCAGGGTTGCTACTGAAATTTAATAATGAAAAATGCTTCCTTAACCTTGTGTTCAGTCTTGCTCAATTGGTAGAACTCACTGAGAAGTTTGAGGTTGTGGGTTTGAGCATCATGTCAGGAGTTTGATACTAAGTTGATGATCTAGTACAGTACTGGGGGGGGATGCTGCATTTCTGAATGTACTGCCTTTCAGATGAGGCACTGTCTGCTTGTTCCAGTGGTTCAGGTGAAATGTTAACGATTCAGTGGAAAAGCATGGAATTCCTGAGGCATCTTGAACAGCATTCTCCTATGGTTAACACCGCTGATGGAGCTCAGTTGGACATCTGCAGTTTGTTGTCCAATCTGTGTGTACCAAATATTTGCACAAGAATCATTTCAGAATTGTTTATTATAAGTGAAACTTACTTCACTTGAGATACTATATTAATGAAAGTGTTTCTTTCTGTTGCTTGCTTTTGTTTATTTTGTGTCTTCCATCATCTCCACAGCTTTTTTTTGTTTATTCCCTTAAACTTCAGGTAAATTTTCCTTTTGAGTGCTTTGATGAGAAACTTGCAACTGTTTATTTCATCAATTTTGATTTAATAAACAATTATGCCCAAGCTTTGTGGTTTTAGATGGCATTTTTAGTTTGAGAAGTGGTGGCAATGTTTAGAGGTAACATTCACATCTGTTGCTCTCAGCACTTTGTCATCAAAAGATAACAGTGGTAACAAGTGACCTAAATAGTTAAAGTCAAGTCTTTGAAAGTTAAAGCCTTAGGTCACATGACCATGCTGTGACATTTGATGTTTGTAGAGAAGTTCTAAAATTCTTAACTTCTAGATGTCATGCTGTGGTATCTCATGTTACTCATGGCCCTGTCATTGTCACAAAAATCCATTTTGGCTCTAGTTAGGGCCCAAATACATCTTTCAATCTATAAATTAAAATTTATTGATGAACAATATATAAATGAATGTGGTGAATTTTTTATAAAGCTATCAGTAGAAAGGGTTAATGTGTCTGCTTGTTTTCCACGATGGAGCAAAGCTTTCTCAGCAGATGAATGCAATTGCATCACTTTATGTAATTCTTTTGAAAATACCTTCCTGGTCAAAAAACAAGCTTCATTTTAAACTGCTTTTGTTAATTTTTACAACATTGTTCAACTTGGCGCAAATGTTACCCTTGGGAATTGAGATCAACAAATATTGTAACATTGTCATTTAAAAGGAAGAACATTCTCATCGGTGAAGACAGCATTTTAATTTAAATCAAATTGTTTCAAACGTTTACTGTAAAATGTTTCTCACCCAAGATTATTTTTTGGTTCAACCAGTATGATTAGACAGCCGGAATCAGTTCAAATAACTCAAATTCCAATTCACATCATTGATCATTTAAAATCCAAAACTGCCAAGATGTGTAAGCCTTATTATCCACAAGTAAAGACTCTCAAATACCTTGACATATGTCACCGTGATGTGGAGATGCCGGCGTTGGACTGGGGTAAACACAGTAAGAAGTTTAACAACACCAGGTTAAAGTCCAACAGGTTTATTTGGTAGCAAAAGCCACACAAGCTTTCGAGGCTCTGAGCCCCTTCTTCAGGTGAGTGGGAATTCTGTTCACAAACAGAACTTATAAGACACAGACTCAATTTACATGAATAATGGTTGGAATGCGAATACTTACAACTAATCCAGTCTTTAAGAAACAAAACAATGGGAGTGGAGAGAGCATCAAGACAGGCTAAAAAGATGTGTATTGTCTCCAGACAAGACAGCCAGTGAAACTCTGCAGGTCCACGCAACTGTGGGAGTTACAAATAGTGTGACATAAATTCTGATTCTAGGATCGCATGATAAAGACTCAGGAGGAAAAAAGCAGAAATATTTATGTGAAATAGTGTGACATAAACCCAATATCCCAATATCAACCGGGATATTGGGTTTATGTCACACTATTTCACATAAATATTTCTGCTTTTTTCCTCCTGAGTCTTTATCATGCGATCCTAGAATCAGAATTTATGTCACACTATTTGTAACTCCCACAGTTGCGTGGACCTGCAGAGTTTCACTGGCTGTCTTGTCTGGAGACAATACACATCTTTTTAGCCTGTCTTGATGCTCTCTCCACTCCCATTGTTTTGTTTCTTAAAGACTGGATTAGTTGTAAGTATTCGCAATCCAACCATTATTCATGTAAATTGAGTCTGTGTCTTATAAGTTCTGTTTGTGAACAGAATTCCCACTCACCTGAAGAAGGGGCTCAGAGCCTCGAAAGCTTGTGTGGCTTTTGCTACCAAATAAACCTGTTGGACTTTAACCTGGTGTTGTTAAACTTCTTAATATGTCACCGTGGCAGTAATAAAATTCTAGTTTTCGCAACTTGGGTTATTTAACTTTACAAGTCCCGATTTAAGTCGAACCAAGACTTATTAACTAAACACCAAGCATATAGCTCGTAGGGTAAGAAGAAAAGATAAATCACATCACCGTCATGTTGCTCTTCAAGAGCCTTTTCAAATGACTGCAATAAAACTATGTAGACAAAGAAAAGGTTTGCTTTCACAATTAAATTAAACCTTCAATTTTAAAGCAAGAAGAGTTCAAGGGACAACAGCCTCTTGGAAACGACACACTTCAACCTTACAGACTAACTGCAGGAAAGGGACAGAATCTTTCTCACATCAGTTTTGTTTTTATCCTTTTTTCTCAAACAATTTTCAAGTTGTGATGTTTGCTACTTGATCTCATATGAGAAAGGTCAGTGAGATCACAGATCTTTAATTTACACTGGATATCAATTACAGTTTTTCTAACCTGTAGTCAATTTAAAACAATGTTTTGAAAAGCTCAAATTGGATTTCTACCAAATGTTTTCAAGGCTTAAGTTTGTGTTTTATAAGACAAAATATCCCTTTTCCACAGTTGCAAAATAAATTTTGAAAAAGAATAACACACCAACCAGCAACTTGAATTTAAAACATAATTCAGTTTTTCAATCTCCCAATTCTCGGTGCACAATCTTAAATTGATACAAATGGACTCAACAATCACACTTGTACTTCTAAGAAACTTAGAAATGTTGATTCCTGTAATGGGTTAGAAACTCAAAGTGTGAAAAATATGTCACAATACCCAAGCCCTAGCCCACATTCCCAAGCCCTAGAGAGAACACAGCTTCAACTAGTTCACAGCCAAAATACTACTCAGATTTCCCACAAAATATACACTTGTACAGATCAAACAAGTAACAAACTTATACTTTCGACATGAAAGGCTAGACAACAAAGGATCAAATTTAAGTTTATATATTAGTGGCTTACATTAACACTGCAATGATGTTACTGTGAAAATCCCTTAGTCATCACACTCTGGCACCTGTTCGGGTACACTGAGGGAGAATTTAGCATGGCCAATGCACCTAACCTAACCAGATGTTTCCTCCAACATCTTTTGGGCTGTTGGAGGAAACCAGAGCACCCAGAGGAAACCCACGTAGACACGGGGAGAACGTGCAAACTCCACACGGTGACCTCAGTCAGGGATTGAACCCAGGTTCCTGAGGCTGTGCTAACCACTGTGCCGCCAGTTATTTTCAGGTTGGCGAGTTGTAGCAGGTGAGATAGAGTCATAGTCATAGACGACACGGACAACACGAAAATGGCTGGACTTGCAGATAGTGAGGAACATTGTGAGAGGCTACAGAAGGATATAGATAGGCTAGAAATTTGGGCAAAGAAATGGCAGATGGAGTTCAATCCAGATAAATGCGAAGTGATGCATTTTGGTAGAACTAACGTAGGGGGGAGCTATACGATAAATGGCAGAACCATAAAGGGTGTAGATATGCAGAGGGACCTGGGTGTGCAAGTCCACAGATCCTTGAAGGTGACGTCACAGGTGGAGAAGGTAGTGAATAAGGCATATGGCATGCTTGCCTTTATAGGACGGGGCATAGAGTATAAAAGTTGGGGTCTGATGTTGCAGTTGTATAGAACGTTGGTTTGGCCGCATTTGGAATACTGCGCCCAGTTCTGATCGTCACACTACCAGAAGGACGTGGAGGCTTTAGAGAGAGAGTGCAGAGGAGGTTTACCAGGATGTTGCCTGGTATGGAAGGGCTTAGTTATGAGGAGAGATGGGATAAAATGGGATTGTTCTCACTGGAAAGCCGGAGGATGAGGGGTGACCTAATAGAGGTGTATAAAATTATGAAAGGCAAAGATAGGGTGAACGGTGGGAAGCTTTTTCCCAGGTCGGTGGTGACGTTCATGAGGGGTCATAGGTTCAAGGTGAAGGGGGGGAGGTTTAACACGGATATCAGAAGGACGTATTTTACACAGAGGGTGGTGGGGGCCTGGAATGCGCTGCTGAGCAAGGTGGTGGAGGCGGACACACTGGGAATGTTTAAGACTTATCTAGATAGCCACATGAACGGAGTGGGAATGGAGGGATACAAAAAAATGGTCTAGTTTGGACCAGGGAGCGACGCGGGCTTGGAGGGCCGAAGGGCCTGTTCCCGTGCTGTATTGTTCTTTTTTGTTCTTTGTTCTTGTTCTTTTTAGGTTTACAGCATGGAATCAGGCACTTCAGCCCAACTTGTCCATGCCACCCTTTTTTTTTTAAAACCCCTAAGCTAATCCCAATTGCCTGCATTTGGCCCATATCCCTCCATACCCATCGTACCCATGTAACTATCTAAATGCTTTTTAAAAGATAAAATTGTACCTGCCTCTACTACTACCTCTGGCAGCTTGTTCCAGACACTCACCACCCTCTGTGAAAAAATTGCCCCTCTGGACACTTTTGTATCTCTCCCCGCTCACCTTAAACCTATGCCCTCTAGTTTTAGACTCCCCTACCTTTGGGAAAAGATATTGACTATCTACCTTGTCTATGCCCCTCATTATTTTATAAGGTCACCCCTCAGCCTCCTACGCGCCAGAGAGAAAAGTCCCAGTCTATTCAGCTTCTCATAACTCAATCCATCAAGTCCCGGTAGCATCATAGTAAATCTTTTCTGCACTCTTTCTAGTTTAATAATATCCTTTCTATAATAGGGTGACCAGAATTGCACTCAGTATTCCAAATGTGGCCGTACCAATGTCTTGTACAACTTCAACAAGACGTCCCATCTCCTGTATTCAATGTTCTGACCGATGAACCCAAGCATGCCGAATGCCGCCTTCACTCTGTCCACCTGTGACTCCACTTTCAAGGAGCTATGACCATGTACCCCTAGATCGCTTTGTTCTGTAACTCTCCCCAATGCCCTACCATTAACTGAATAAGTCCTGCCCTTGTTCAATCTACCAAAATGCATCACCTCGCATTTGTCTAAATTAAACTCCGTCTGCCATTCGTCAGCCCACTAGCCCAATGATCAAGATCCCGTTGTAATTGGAGATAACTTTTTTCACTGTCCACTATGCCACCAATCTTGGTGTCATCTGCAAACTTACTAACCATGCCCCCTATATTCTTATCCAAATCATTAATATAAATGACAAATAACAGTGGGCCCAGCACTGATCCCTGAGGCACACTGCTGATCACAGGCCTCCAGTTTGAAAAACAATTCTCTATAAGCCAATTTTGTATCCATTTAGATACCTCACCCTGGATCCCGTGAGATTTAACTTTATGCAACAACCTACCATGCGATACCTTGTCAAAGGCCTTGCTAAAGTCCATGTAGACAACATCAACTGCACTGCCCTCATCTATCTACCTTGGTTACCCCTTCACAAAACTCAATTAAAGATGCAGTGGAGATCAGTGCTGTTGTCTCAATTATTTGCAATCTATGTTAATGATCTGAATGAAGGGTCAGAGCATGTTGTAACCAAATTTGCTGTTTATATACAGATAGGTGGAAAAGCAAGTTGTGAGGGCAACACCAATGGATACAAGTGAATGGGCATTAATTTGGCAGATGAAGTACGATGTGGAAAAATGAGGTTACACGATACTTTGGTAGGATTAACAGAAAAACCAAAATTAAAATGGAAAGAGACTGCAGAATGCTTTGATGCAGAGGGTACTGGGTGTCCTCATACATGAGTCACAAAAGGTGCATGCAGGCACAAGTAATTAGGAAGGCGAATAGAATGTAAGCCTTTATTAAATAGGGGCGTGAAGTATAAAAATAGGGAGGCTTGCAACAACTGTACAGGTTTGAGACCACACCTGGAATACTGCATAGAGCTTTCGTCTCCCTACTTAAGGAAATATATATTTATATTGGAGGGAGTTCAGAGATTATTAATTGCGTTGACTTCCTGGGGTGCAGGTTTGTCTTATGAGGAAAGGTTGGGCCTACAGTCATTGGAGTTCAAAAGAATGAGAAGTGACCTTACTGAAACATAGAGGATTCTGAAGGGGCGTGACAGAGTAGTTTCTAGGGGGATGTTTCCCATCGTGAGGGTGTCTAGAATTAGGCATGGTTTCAGATCAGGGCTCACTGATTTAAGATCGTGAAGGGAATTGTTGAAGAGACAAGACAGTAGTGCTAAGTATAATAGTGTCAGGAAGGGATAGAATATACAATTGTAAGAGTGCAACAGCAAATAAGGCCAGTAAAGGGAAAAACGGCAAAATGACAGAATTAGGCACTTTATTTGAATACACATAGCATTCATTGCAAGATGGATGAATTGTTGGCACAAATAGAAATAAATGTGTGATATAAAAATGAATAGAAAAGCAGAACATTATTTAAATGAAGGGATGCTGCAGTACAAAGGGATCTATCTGGGGGTCCTTGTACATGAAACACACATTATCATGCAGGTAACAGCAATTAATTAGTAAGGCAAGTAGAATGGTGGCCTTTATTGTAAGACTGATTAATAGGCAGTCTTAGTATAGGGCATTTGTGATACTGCGCCTGGTGTAGTGTGTACAGTTTTGGTCTCACTTAAGGTGGAATGTGCTGGCATTGTAAACGGTTCAGTGAAGATTCACTAGACTGATTCTTATATTGAATGGGTTATTTTAAGCAGAAGGTTTGAACAGGTTGGGCCCATACTACGTGGAGGTTAAATGAATCAGAGATTTTATTGAAACCATTAACAGGGTAGATGCTGGGCGGATGTCTCTACCTGGGGAAATCTACAACTTGGGGGCACAGTTTAAAAATGAGGTTTCCCATTTAAGACAGAGATGAGAAGGGTTTCTTCTCTGAGGATTATCTTTTGAATTCTCTTCCATGGAGAGCAGTAGTGGCTGGGTCATCAAATATGTTGAGGTTTTGTTAGATTACTGATCTGCAAGGGTGTTAAGGAACAGGCAGGAACATGGAGTTAAGGCCACTGTCAAATCAAGCATGATCTTATTGAATGGAGACGTAGGCTGGATGTGCTACATGGCCCACTCCTCCCATTCCTTATGATCTTATGGGTTGTTAATCTTTGAAATTCTCTACTCTGGAAAGCAGTGGAGGCTATACCATTGAATAGTTTCAAGGCCATGTTAGTTTATCAACAAGGTGTTATGATTTGGTTAGAAACCAGTAGCATTTTGCTTAAAGTAGACAAAGTTTGATATCTCAGTTTCAAATCACATCACCCACTTGGAAAATAAAGCCACAAGATTGCACAGCCTTTAATAAATAAACAACTTGACAAAGTCAAAAAAGTAAAACAATCTACAATATATCTATCTTGTATTCTAGCATTCAGAAGAGGTAGCACAGTGGTTAGCACTGCTGCTTCACAGCTCCAGGGTCCCGGGTTCGATTCCCGGCTCGGGTCACTGTCTGTGTGGAGTTTGCACATTCTCCTCGTGTCTGCGTGGGTTTCCTCCGGGTGCTCCGGTTTCCTCCCACAGTCCAAAGATGTGCGGGTTAGGTTGATTGGCCAGGTTAAAAATTGCCCCTTGGAGTCCTGGGATGTGTAGATTAGCGGGTAAATGGGTGGGGCTTGGGTGGGATTGTGGTCGGTGCGGACTCGATGGGCTGAGTGGCCTCCTTCTGCACTGTAGGGTTTCTATGATTCTATGAAGTAACAGGCAAACTGTGGTCAAACACACCACACTGCATATTAAATGGCAAATGTGACCAAGACGGATACCACAGATTTCTCAACAACCCACCCAAATGTCAGTGACCACTGAGAGTCGCAAAATCTTGTTAAAACTATCACCCTCACAAGGGATTTCCACTCTTCTAAGATCCAGCCTCAGAATTCCCTTGGAAACCACTCTGACTTCTGCTCACCTCCCAATGTTTCAAACTCTTCTGAGACTGCAATCCATGGGATTCACAAAGCTGCATCCCTGGCTCTCAATACTGGCACAATACCATCTCCTTCGTAAACTGCTAGGTTACTTAAGCTGGCACCAGCCCTGAATTTCTTTAAACTCCAGTCTGCCATTTGCACCAATCTATAAGGAAAGGTAAAGTAAAGTTGCCATAGTCCCAGATGACCATTGGCTGCTCTCTCCTTTGAGGTGGAGAGCTGTCTGGTGGTGATTTAACCTGAGGATCACCATACCGTGGCAAGGGGCAAGGTTGAGAAGGTGGGCCTTCAAGAATGACCTCAGCTGGTACGGGAATTGAACCTGCACTGTTGACATCGCTCTACATCAGAAGCGAGCCATCCAGCTGACTGAGCAAACTGACCTCCAAGCTAGAAGTGACTCTGACCTAATTGCACTGAACAGCTTTCACTGCTTTTAAACTAATTTAGCTTTAACTTTCAAAACAAAAGTTTTGCAAGCAATCCGATCTCCAGTTCTCCAGCTAAGTGAGCCTATTTGCAGTTTTATGGCATCTTCTATTCCTGATTATATTAAACATACAGTAGCTTTCTGAATTGCTATTTGTTTTGGTATTCTGGCCCACAAATGCTGGCCAGAATAAGGTATACTCCCAACAGTGATTTGCAGCAAAGCAAACCTGGTAGCAAGTGCCAATTACATTGATTCATGCAGTGACATGGGATCCACTCCATTCATACAGCTCATTAACAAATAATGGATTAATTGTTTAAATTGCCTCTAACTTCTGCGCAGGGCTCAAAATTGCTTTCTGTAGCTAAGAGCACTCAGCTGTGAGTGTGCATAGTAAGTCCTCTTGAATCAAATCAATGGTTTTTATATTTTGGTGAATTCTGCAATGTTGTTTTTGCAATGTATTGTTCCATTGCATGCATACATTTTTATTTTGGGTAGAGAATGTTAATTTCACTGTCCCAGAGAGCACCTGCTTTTCCTCCATAACCCTCTATTCCTTAATCTATCACTCAATCTATGAAACATTTATCCACCTCCACTTTGAATACTTCTAATGATCCAGCCTCCACCACCCTTGGGGCAGAGAATTCCAGAGATTAACCCTCCACTGCGAGAAGAAATTTCTACGCACCTCAGTTATAAATGACTGGCCCTTTCTCTGTAGCAATGTCCCTTTGTTCAAGACACTTCCACTAGTGAAAACATCTCGGTATTTTCCCTGTCAAGCCCACTCAGGATCTTATATGTTTGAATAAGGTCATCCCTTGCGCTTCTAAACTCCAAGGAATGCAGACACAGACTATTTAGTCTCTCTTGATAGAAAAACCCTCTCTTCCCAGGAATTAGCCTGGTGAATCTTTGTTGGACTGCCTCCAATGTTACTATATTCTTTTTTTAGGGAAGAGGACCAAAACTGTGTGCAATATTCCAGGCCTCACCAACACCCTTTGTAATAAAGGCCAAAATGCTGTTTTCCTTCTTAACTACTTGTTGGCCCTGCTTGCTAGCTTTTAGTGATTGATGCACTAAAACACCTAGATCCCCCTATACTGAGAGAATCTGCCTTTTGATTTCTCCTACCAAAGTGCATGACCTCACACTTGCCCACATTAAACTCCATTTGTCTGGTTTTCGTTCAGTTACCCAATCTATCTAAATCCCGTTGCTCAATCAAAATATCCCCATACCATGCCCTTCCACCTATCCTTGTATTATTGGCAAATTTGGAAACCTTGCCTCTGTTCCTTCCTCCAGGTCATTAAATAAATAGTGAACAATTGTAGGCCAAGAATTGATCTTTGTTGTACCCACTAGTTCCATCTTTCCACTCTGAAAAAGACCCATTTATTCCAACTTTGCATTCTACGTGCAGCCAGTTTTCAATCCATACTAATGCTCTTCCCCCAATTTCATGAGCTTTTACTTTATGGACCAGCCTCTTATGCGGCACCTTGTCAAATGCCTTTTGGAAACCTAAATGCTCTACGTCTACAGATTCCCCTCTATCTACTCTGTTGCATTCTCAAAGAATTTGAAAAAATTTGTCAAATATGATTTAACTTTCATAAAACCATGTTGACTAGGGATGATCAGTTTTCCTAAATTATTAGTTATTTCCTCTTTGGTTGACTTCAGTGTCTTGCCAATGATAGGTGTTAAACTAACTGTCCTATGATTCCCTGCCTTCTGCTTTTCTCCCTTCTTAAACAAGGGAGTCACACTGGCTATTTTCCAATCATCTTGTACACTCCTGGAATTTAGCGAGTTTTGAAAATTTTTAACCAGTATGTCCATTATCTCTGTGGCCACTTCCATTAAAACCCAAGCATGCAGTTCATTGGGTATTGGTGACTTGCCCACCTTTAGCCCCTTGAGTTTTTCAAATACTCTCTCTCCCTTATGATTGGGATTTTTGTAAGTTCTACCATGTTATCTGAAATCAGCCCATCTGATACTTAGGGATAATTGCAATCTCTTCCACAATGTAGACTGATGCAAAAAAAATATTTTTACATATCTGCCATCTCTTTGTTTGCTATTATCAATTCACTAGCCTCGTTCAGTAAAGGTTCCACATTTACCCTAGTCCTTGCTTCATACCTGTATATCCTTAGAAACTCTTACTGTTTTGTTTTTATGCTGCATGCAAGTTTTCTCTCAAAATTCATTTTCTCCCTTCTTATGAACTTTTTAATGTTTTGATGCTGGATCCTAAAAACTTCCCAGCCCTCTGGTCTACCACTATTCTTTGCCACTTTGAATATCCTACTTTTCAATTTAACATTATCCTTGGCCTCCCTTCTTCACCATGGATTTTGCCTCGTTCTTGAGGTATCCCTCTTTTTGTTTGGGATAAATTCTGGCTGAGCATTTTCTGGCTGAGACAATACACATCTCTTTGACCTGTGCTTAACCCTCTCTCCATTCACATTGTCTGTACCTTTAAGATTTGATTACCTGTAAAGACTCGCATTCCAACCATTATTTTGTAAATTGAGTTTGTGTCTTTATATGCCCTGTTTGTGAACCGAACTCTCACTCACCTGATGAAGGGGCAGCGCTCTGAAAGCTTGTGCTACCAAATAAACCTGTTGGACTTTAACCTGGTGTTGTGAGACTTCTTACTGAGCATCTGGACCAGCTGTTTGAATATCTGCCATTGCTCATCTACTGACCTGTATCTTAACTTGTTTACCCAGTTTACCTTAGACAACTCCCCTCTCATACCATTATAATTGCCTTTATTTATGTTGAGTACACTGGTTATGGACCTATGGCTTTCACCCTCAAACTGTATGTGGAATTCTATCATTGTGGTCACTACCCCCTCAGGGGCCCTTGACCACAAGATCCCAATTAATCCTCCTTCATTACACAAAACTAAATCTAAAATAGCCCATTCCCGGGTAGATTCCACAACATACTGCTCTACAAAGCAATCCGTCAACAAATTCTTCTTCTACATTATCCATGCGGGTTTGGTTTGTCTAGTCAATATGCAGATTAAAATCTCTCATGATAATTGTAGTTCTCTTCAAACGTGCCCCTGATATTTCCCCATGTATGCTTTTGACTTCTGGAGAGATCACATTTTGGGGGTCTATAGACTACTCTCATCCTTGTTTTCCTTCCCTTGCTATTCATGCTTTCAACCCAAACCAATTCTACATCACTACCCAGTGTCTTTACGTCACAACTCAGCACTGCTCTGAAACCTTCCTTGATTAACAATGCTATCCCACCTCCTTACCCCTTTTCGCCTGTTCTCTTGGAACATTGTATCTCCTGGAATGTTGAGCATCCAGTCCTAGTCAGCCTGCGACCATGTTTCTGTAATAAGGTTTGGGTGAGGCTACTTGTCTTGAGGGTGGGGGAAGCGTGTGGGCAGGGGAAAGGGCAGGGATTGAGGCAAGGTTTGGGTGGTTGAACATATCTTGGGGTGAAGGTGTGACAGTTGTGGGAGGGTGTGCTGATCTGGGAGAAAGGACGTAGGCAGGGGATATAGATTAGGGGTTAGGGTGTGGGTGGGATGGGTCTGGAGGGAGAATGTGATGGGGCTGTGGATCTGGAGCATTTTGTCTCATCATTCTCAGCAGTTGCTCTGTTGTAGACCGAATCTTGCATGCAACTGCTGGGCAAAACCACATTGTCATATAGTGTTGGATTAATTCATACCAGAATTCCACACTTTGGAAGAAAAAAGCTGCAAAGCTTTGCATTGAATGGTGTTAGATGGTCATTCAGTAAATATATACACAGATGCAGTTCATTGGGAATTGTGTGGGGGATGTTTTCTACTAAGATTAATGTAGGTAGCTAAAATGGTATCACTGTGTGGTTCGTCAGTAATCTGCATTGGACATTGAAGGTTGATGTGCCTTTTGACTTCAAGCTTAGTGGGCGTTGGGGGAAGGAGGTATGTCACAGTTGAGTTGAATCCTGAAATCACGTGAAATTTCCTGAAGGAGCATTGAACACCATGAAGAAATGGTAACCCTGGCTGATTGCAAGCTCTGCCCTGCTTTCTGTCCAGAGGCACTGAGGTCAATATTAATGCTCTGTGGTGTGGCGACTACTGCAGCACAGACCACTGAATCAGACTTGGAGCCTTACTGGTCTGTAAGGCTCAACACCATATTGTGTAGTTCATTTACCAAGTGAACCTTTGGGACAGTTTCACTGTGATTGATTTTTAAGCCAATTTAATGCGTCATTGATTAGCTTTGCTTCAATTTGTAACTTTTTCTCTCACTTCAATCTCTTTGTCATGATTACCAACATTCATGCCCCAAGTTTATGTCTGCTAAAGTGGGTGAATAAATGTAGATTACCCAGTTGTTGCACAGTGTGTGCACTGGTGATGAGTAAAGTAGTAAGTAAGCAAAAGGGGAGGACAAGAACAAAGCCAAGGGAATGTGACTCAGGTGGAAGTGTAGAAATTTTATAAGAGAAAATAAAAAGAGATATCAATAAAGAATAAGATCCTTGCTTGTTTTAAGGTATTATGGCACAGGCAGAACATAAATCCATGGTTGTATATTAACAAAACATCACATACCTGGAAAGCCTGCCTCCTTCTGGGTTGTGTATAATGCTGAGGACTTTTCCACCTAACTTCTGTCAGTGGCTTGCTGTCACTTGTGTAACATCGAGATAGAGCATGCTATTTGAAGCAACAGGATAAGATGATTCAGCACAGCCTGTTGCCACAAAGTAACTCAGAACCTCAAAGCTTCTGGAAGTTTCTGCTGAATAAAGTAGTGGCCCCCTGCCCTGCAACTCAGTATATTCTTGTTAGATATATGTAAAGAGTGTGGCTGGAGAGTTGTGCTCCATGAACTGTCATGCTCTGTAACTTTCCCCTCCAGCTTGTACAGTATAGAGTATCCCAGCTCATTTTTCTGTCATTCCCATCTTTTTTTTAAATGGTTAATGCTGAGTGTTATAAAACAAGAAATGGTAGTTGTTCTGAGGCACAGACCCAACCCCTTGTCTGCAGAGCAAAAAATAGCATTCCTTAACTATCTCAATCCATCAGAACGTTTGGCGACTAGGATATGTGACTTTCAGTCCTGATGATTGTTCAGTTGGTTCAGCCCATCAGGTAGTGTCATCGGTATTGTTAGTCTGCACTGCAGATCCTATTTTGAAACAGCAGACACCTCCAAAAGGAAGGGCAAATGTATTTGGGGGTGCTTGGGTTTCAGATTGCATGTCAAACACTGAGTCACTTGTGTGAATAAGAATTCTCTCAGCCTTCCAGAACATTTCCAGTACTGGGTACCAACTACAAAGACACTCATTTTATTTAAAGTCAGGCAGGGCTGAAGTTGAACATTTTGTAAGAAGCGCAGTTACATTCTGGGAAAAATAACCAACTTTTTTAAAACCATGTTTGGATCCAGACCCTAAAATGGCTGGGTATACTCAGAATCTGCAATGGTAACTATGAAATCTCTGGCAGTAGCTTGGGAAAAGTCTGTCTAGGTAGCAATATAAAACTGGCATTTCTCATTTCTATGGGTATCAGTGGTGCCCAGCACTCTTCTCAGTCTATAATAGCACTATGTAATATAAATGTTGCTTTAGAGTGTGCAAATGCATGATGACAGAAAGTCATTATGTTTGCAATGTCTACTGGTTTGTAGGAGTGAGAATTGTAAACTTCATTTCCACAGCCAGGAAAGAAATTTGGCCAGGTGAATTTTCCCAGAACCACCTTGTGATGAGCAACATTTATCGAGAGACCAGGAAGGTGGTTGATGCCAGCCTGTGTCAAGCCATGGTACTTGGTTCTATTTGGTGGGGAAGAGGGGGAGAAGGTAGTTGAAAGAAAAACTTAAGTGACGTGCTTTTCTCTTTGTATCAGACTTTTGTTCATCTTTAAAGCTCCACCAGAAGCAGATTCCATAGCTTTAAATGATTTTGAAGAACCGCATGCAATACATTCTTGTTGCCCAATTTAGCTGCTGTATTGCTTGATTCCTGTAGTCTTGGAAGTAGCCTGCAATGATTGACATTGATTTGTATTAGAATTGGAAGAGGAATTTCAATGCAACAGCTCTGAATCTGTCTCATCGCCAAGTTTAAGTCACAAACGTACCTTCATACCTATGCATTCACTGTCTTGCCCCTGAGTTTACCCTCAGCATGATTATACAAGACAGCAAAATGTTTTAAGCAAACTGCTCTCTTGCATTGTTCCCATGTACTTGCAGGGTGTTAGTTTACACAAGTTTCCGTCACTTCTGGAACCTCCTTCAGAACCTACAACCAAATTTCCCTCGAATTTCTTGTTGTGCACGTGGTGTATTAATTTAAACGTAGAGGCCTTTGAATTTTTTTTGGTATTGTTGTGCATGTGTGGTAACTTAGAAGGCCTCTTTGTTCTTGACCTGCTTCGGAATTCCTGGGTGGCTACACAGCCGCACAGCTCGGAGCAAACATTGCCTAAGAATCATCGATTTGGGTCTCTTCTGCATCCGTGACTGTCTTAGCCTTACCATTGGTGGCTGTATTTGTAACCATTTTTTTATGTAGCATCTTTAACATAGCGAAATGTCCTAAAGTGCTTCACAGGAGCTTTAACAGACAAAATGTAAAACTGAGCCACATGAGATTTTAGGTGACCTTGTCAGAGGCCTGTTTCAAGGAGCCTTATAGGGAGAGAGAGCAGGAAAGGTTGAAGGAGTAATTCAGGCGCTTGGGGTTTAAATAAGGCACGGTGTCTAAAAGTACCTTTAAATAGGTAGTCAAGAGATTTTTGAAGCTGGGATGGAGGAGGGAGGTAAGACCCAGATGGGATGAATATTATGTAATGAATGGTAGGCGGAGAGATGTAAGGAAGATCAGTGCCAGATGAGCGGAGGGCATGTGCTGGCACTTGAAGAATGATGTGCAGGTATGGTGGGGTAAGGCAGAGGAGGGATTCATTAATACGTATGAGAATTTTGAATTCAGTGAATTGGACTCTGAGCTGGTGGAGATCAGTGAAGAAAGATAAATGAGTGCTGGTCACTCTCTCAGTCAAACCCTAGGGAAAATATTGCCTTGAGGCCCACATTTAGACCACATCTGCTGCAGATTTTAGTTTCATAGAAACACTTCAGTGCAGAAGTAAGCCATTCAGCCCATCGAGTCTGCAGCGACAACAATTCCACCTGGGCCCCATCCCCATCACCCCATATATTTACCCTGCTAATCCCTCTAACCTGCACATCTTTCGGACTGTGGGAGGAAACTGGGAAACCCCCACAGACACGGGGAGAATGTGCAAACTCTGCACTGACAGTGACCCAAGTTAGGAATCGAACTCGGGTCCTTGGAGCTGAGGCGCATCAGTGCTAACCACTGTGCCACCGTGCTGCCCCTAATTGTATGATGTTTGTTCACAGAATTTACTTTTTCCTCCAGTTTTCTCTCCATCCTCAGCTGAAGGTGAAAAGTTGCTGTGCTGCAGATCTAGACACACTCCAGAACCTGACTCAGCTGATCATACTTTATTTATTATTTACATTTCTTTTAATTAGTCACAAGCAAGGCTTATATTAACACTGCAATGAAGTTACTCTGAAATTCCCCTAGTCGCCACAGTCCGGCGCCTGTTGGGGTCAATGCACCTAACCAGCACGTCTTTCAGAATGTGGGAGGAAACCAGAGCACTCAGAGGAAACCCATGCAGACACGGAGAAAACGTGCAAACTCCACGCAGACAGTGACCTAAGCCGGGAATCGAACCCAGGTCCCTGGCACTGTGAAGCAGCAGTGCTGATCACTGTGCTACCATGCTGCCCCATGTATGTGAGTTCCTGCAAGCTGTTCAGTTGTGAAGGCGACTTAAGCCTGATGCAGTCACTATTGACATACAACACTGGTTAATGGATGGC
Source organism: Mustelus asterias (assembly GCF_964213995.1). NCBI lineage: Eukaryota > Metazoa > Chordata > Chondrichthyes > Carcharhiniformes > Triakidae > Mustelus > Mustelus asterias. The sequence goes on along the minus strand of NC_135803.1, from coordinate 95,821,777 downwards.
AACCCTGGGTCGGTGTTGCTGAAGTCAATTGTAGAGCTTCAGATGTCACTTAGATAGAAATCAACTAGTTGATCGTCATCTGAGGATCTAATCCTATGACACAGCATTACTTAGGTACTACAGAATCCCTACAGTGCAGGCGACCATTGAACCTGCACTGACTCTCCGAAATAGCATCTTTCTGCTTTCATCCACTGAGCCATCAAGGGAGCCATTGATTCCTTGAATTTTTTCCTTTAAAAACACCCTTCGAGTCTTTCAAATATCAACCCTGCTATCTGGTGACTTGGTGTTTATATGCCTTTATACAAGTGACTTTCACCACTTCGGGATGTCCCAAAGAGCTTTTCAGCTGAAGTACTTTTGAAGTGTAATTGCTTTGTGACGAAGGGAATGTGGCAACTAAATTGTTTGCAGCAAGTTCCCACAAACTTGGCATTCTCACCTGTAGTGTGATAATGAGCATATAATTTGTTTTTGCAACGTTAATGAAATTATTATTTAAAAAGACCCTGGGAAGAGCTCCCCTTCTGAATAATGCTTTTGACTAATTTACCTGAGGGAGGCAGATGGGGCCCGGGTCTTAGTTTAATGTCTCATCTCTAAGTGGGTTGTAAGTGCATGTGGGTCTGTTTGGAAATTAAAGGGAAATAGTTCAGCTGCAAGATAGTTTGTTGTGCATGTCGTATGTATGGAATCCCTTTGGTAGAGCCCTGGCTGAGTCTGAATTGTTATGTAAGGCTCTTTGTTCAGTCCTGCTGTTGCTGCTTGCTTGAATTAATTGCAGCTTTTGGGTTTGAGTGGCTGGGGTTGCACTGTGCTGAGATCTCTTGCTATATTTCAGTTAGCACTTTAATGGAAATTTAGCCACTGGTTCTGGGTAATGATCAGCCCAATTACCTGTTGAGGGCGAATCAAAGCAGCTGACACCTGTGAGCAGCATGGACTTGGCTTACAAATCAAGCAGTATGTTACTGCGAGATAACACCCAGCATTTAACAAGTAAGTAACATTTTCTTAGTGTCTCAGTGCTGGAGACCAGGGAATTCACTTGAATAGTGGTATTTAAAATGAGGCTAAGCCAGGAGTAATTTATACGATGAACTTTTACCCTTTGCCCACACGCAGTTGTTTGATTTTTGCTGAGTAACAGTTATGTAACTTGGTAATAGCTGGATGTGTTCACTTGAAATCGAAACTGAAAAGTCAAACCCTGTATTTTTAGATTGCTTTCCTAGGACGTCGTAATGACTTTCAGATGAAACACTCCAACTTTCCGGAGGATTTTCCTTTGATATGATGGTACTAAACATTTGGCATGTTTCCTGACTTCTGGATTAGCTCCTTTTCTGCACCTTTTCCTGCTGGTCTCCATCCTTCTCTGTTCAGTTGTTGCTGAACTGAAGAAACATTTAGAACCTCTGAAAGTAGCTTCTCAGAATGCTTGAGATACCAGCATTTCAAACACTTTATTATGCTAAAGGGTGTATAATGTCACTCTCATCCTTGAAATACCACAAAGCATTTTAGAGCCAATGAAGTAGTTTTTGAAGCTTAGTCACTGTTTAATGTAGGTACGTGCAGCAACCAATCTGCTCACAGTAAGGTTCCACAAACAGCAGTGAAATAAATAACCAGATAATCTATTTTCATAGTTGAAGAATAAGTATGGGTCAGAACACTCTGGATAATGCCCTGCTTCTCTTCGAAATAATGATCATGTAAAACTGGCTCAACATCTGGTCTGAAAGATTGCACCTCCTACAGTGCAGCACTCTTTTGGTACAGCACGGAAGTGTCAATCTGCATTATGTGTGCAAATCTCATGGGGTAAAATTTGAACCCATGTTCTTCTGACTCATTGCAAGTTGTTGCCTTACATAATGTGATGCTTGTTTCTGAGCCATAGGGAGTTCAACCTTTTGTGCAAGAAACATTGTTCATAACTTTTATCTTGGCACACCCCTGGTCTGAACTTAACCGCTCTGTTATGGGCCTTTGCAATTTTTCTAGAAATTATGAACTTTGTGAAGTGCTGCTCTCTGTGATCTGTTTATCACATTTGTTTCTTGCAAATTGCCATCTCTACGATCTGCCATCTCTCCTGTGTTCTCTAATACATTAGAGACGAATAGCAGAACTAATGATTACAGTGGGAGTTGCTGTAAACCTCTAATATATTGAAATTACAGGACAATCTTTAAAAGAAGAGGCTAATAGGCCTATTTAAATATTCTTTGGCTTATCTATCTTACTCCCTGTGGGAGAGGTAAAAATACATCCAATCCTAGGATCAAGAGTAAACTCGTCTGTCCCCCAAGCCTGTTTTTCCATTTAATTTGATCATGGCTGATGTACATTTTAACTCTACTGATCTTGGTTCTCTAATCCTTAATATCCTTGGTTTACAAAAATCTATCAATCTCGGTTTTTAAATTTTTAATTTGCCTCCAGCCACAACTGTTTTTGGGAAGACTTTCAAATTTCCACACTCCTTTGTGTGAGGATGTGCTTCCCGACATGGACTGGCCAAACTGTCCCAAATGGCCAAATTAATTCACCCTCGTTCTGCACTCCTCACTAGAGGGAATGGATTCGTCTACCGTATCAACTTCTTTAATCAGATCACCCCATAACCTTTAATACTCGGACCAATTTAGGAATCTTATGACAAAAATGCTTCTCTGTCCCCTCAGAGATGCTCCGGCAAAGCAATAGGAGGCTGCAAGCCCAGAATCCTAACTACCTTCTGCTGTGTTCACTTTGTTCTACAAAAATGTGTCCAGCACCTTCTCAAAGGACTTCAAGCAATCACTTTTCACTGCCACCTCCAGATTAGCATTCTACAGGGAAAATGGAAGCGTTGTTTCTGTCTGGACTCAATGTATTGAGGGTTTTTTTTGCTAACATCAGTACTTCTTGCTGTACACCAATACAAAAAATGTTGCAGACATCAGATTTTGCCCTTAAAGTAGTTGATATCTTTTGGACGTTCGGAAAGGAGACTGAAGTTGGTCAAAATTTGCAGGGGTCTCCCACAAAGAAAAGTTTGAAAACTGCTGCTCTGACATTATTTATTGTCATTAGAATGGTTACAGCACCTAAGGTGGTCACTCATAGAATCCCTACAGTGCAGAAAGAGGCCATTCAGCCCACCGAGTCTGCACTGACCACAATCCCACCCAGGCCCTATTCCCGTCACCCCACACATTTACGTGCCAATCCCCCTGACACTATGGTCAATTTAGCATGGCCAATCAACCTAACCCACACATCTTTGGACTGTGGGAGGAAACCGGAACACCTGGAGGAAAGCCACACAGACACGAGGAGAATGTGTAAACTCCACACAGACAATAACCCAAGCCAGGAATCAAACTCGGGTCCCTGGCACTGAGGCAGCAATGCTAACCACTGTGCCATTATGCCACCCCTGTCAGGCATTGCATTCCAGAGCCTAATCACTGGCTTCATAAAAAAGTTTTTCATCCTGGAAACCTGTAAATGCAGTGTATTTAGATTTCCAAAAGGCATTTGACAAGGTGCCACATTAGAGGCTGGTGCATAAAGTAAAAGCCCATGGAATTGGAGGAAATGTGTTAGCATGGATTGAAAGCTGGCTGTCACATAGAGAACAAGAGTATTGGAATAGATGGGTCTTTTACAGAGTGGAAAGATATTTCTAGTGGAGTACCGCAGGGATCAGTTCTTGGCCTGCATTATTCACGAATGACATGGTTTCCAAATTTGTCGATCTTAAAGGTAGGTAGAAAGGCATGTGATGTTGATATTGCGATTCTGCAACGGGATATAGATAGATTGGGTGACTGAGCGAAAACCAGGCAAATGGAATTCAATGTGGGGAAGTGTGAGGTCATGCACTTTGGTAGGAGGAATCAAAAGGCAGATTATTATCCAAACGGAGAGAGACCACAGGTTAGTGAAGTACAGAGGGAAATAGGTGTTTTAGTGCATGAATCACAAAAAGCTAGCAAACAGGTCCAACAAGTAGTTAAGAAGGCAAACAGCATTTTAGCCTTTACTGCAAAGGGGTTGGAGTTTAAAAATGGGAAGTTTTGTTGCGATTGTAGAGGGAGTTTTGGTGCCTTTACCTAAAAGAAAATGTAGTTAACATTGGAGGCAGTCCAAAGGAGATTCACTAGGCTAATTCCTGGGATGAGTAGCTTGTCCAATCGAGAGACTAAATAGCCTAGGTCTGTATTCCTTGGAGTTTAGAAGAATGAAGGGTGACCTTATTCAAACATAAGATCCTGATGCAGCTTGACAGGGTACAAGGTGAGATATTTTTACTAGTGGAAGAGTCTTGAACAAAGGTGCATAGCTACAAGATCAAGGCCGGTCATTTATAACTGAGGTGCGTAGAAATTTCTTCTTGCAGAGGGTGGTGAATCTCTGGAATTCTCTGCCCCAAAGGGTGGTGGAGGCTGGATCATTAGAAGTATTCAAAGTGGAGTGCATAAATATTTGATAGATTGAGTGATAGATTGAGGATTAGAGGGCTATGGGGAAATCGGAGTGAAAAGGAATTGATTCTGGCATCGATCAGCCATGATTATATTGAATGGCGGGTCAGGCTTGAAGGGCCTGGTGGCCTATTCCTGCTATTTTCTTTTCCTAATCACTTAAAATTGGTGGCTGTTCCATGACACATCCGTCAATGGGAATGGTGTCTTTCTATCCACTGTTGTCCAGGTTCCTCATGGTTTTTGAACAGCTCTATCAGATCTCCTTCAATCTTCTCTTCTCTAAAGAGAACAGTTCCAGCTTTGTCACTCTATCCACGTAACTGAAGTCTCTCAATCCTGTAAACAACCCCATCAATGTTCAACCTCCCCCAGTGCCTTCATATCCTTCTTGCAGTGTAATGCTCAGAATTAGACACATTGCTCCAGTTGAGACTGTGCCAGTGATGGTGCATCAGCATTTCACCATTTTTATACTCTGTGCCCTCCGTGCCTCTATTGATAAAGCCCAGGATCCAATTTGCATTATTGACCATTTTATCAACTTATATTTGTGCAGATAAACCCACCCAGGTGTCTCTATTTCTGCACTTCTTTTAGAATTGTACTCTATTTCATATTGCCTCTTATTCTTCCTACAAAAATGTATCACTTTTCACATCTCTGCAGTAAATTTTTATCTGCCATGTGTCTACACATTCCACCAGCCCGATGTCCTCATGAAGTCTATTACTTTCCTCCTCTCAGTTCACAATACTTGAAGTTTTGGAGTTTTTGTCTCCACAAGTCATGGTCATTAATATCAATCAAGAAAAGCTCTGTTCCCAATACCAACCCCTGGGGAACCTCCCCGTATACTGTTGTCTTCCAGCCTGCAAAAACGGCCACCTTCACCATTACTGCTTTCTGTCGCTCGGCTAATTTTGTATCCATGCTGCCACTGCCCCTTTTATTCCATGGGATTCTGTACTGATGCACCTTTTATGTGGCATTTTATCAAAGGCTCTTTGGAAGTCCACATATACCATATATCCACTTCATTACCCTCAAAGACTTGGGTAGACTGGGGATGATTTTAAACATTGCAGGTGATGTGCAACTTAGAGATATAGTAAACAATGAGGAGCAAGTAACAGACTTCAGGAAGACATTTACTAGTGGAATGTGCAGACACATGGCAGATTAAATTTAACATAGTCTCTCTTCATTCTTCCTATCAAAATGCATCAATGTCAATTGGTAAAATCTTAAAGGGGTATAGGGACACGGACGCCTGGATCATATGTGCGCACATCTTTGAAGGTGGTAGGATAAATGTAAAAAGGTTTTAAAAAAACTCCTTTAAGATTTGGATTTTATTAATAGAGGAATATAAAGTACAGTAGCAAGGAGCTTGCGCTAAATAAGCTGCGTTTGGTTAAACTTCAACTGGAACATTGTTCACTTCTGTTTAGGACACACTTTAGGAAGGATGTCAAGGTCTTGGAGAAAATGTTGGAGCTTTTTGGGGCCTCGGGAAGTGATCGGTTGGGGGGGGGGTTGTTGAGGCTGGCTGGACATCTTCGGGAGGTCAGCGATCGGGCGGGGGGGGGGGGGCTCGGTCAGACAGTATTGTGGGGTCGTGGAGCTGACCAACAATCGGGAGTCCGGCAATGCGGGGCTACTGCGCATCCGCAATATCTTGCGCGTGCACAGTTGCCTCCTCAGAGCTATGCTGCCAGCCTCTCCAACGGGAATAGGCCCTGCCCACTGGTTTGTAGCGTGATCCATGCTAGTGCACTGTGCCGTGCTCAGTGTGTGGGATTCATTTTGAAACTCCCGCTGAAAAAACCAGCGGCATTTACACCAGTTTTTATGCGAATTCGACATTTTGGGTAAATCCCACCCAATGTTTTCAAAGGGCTACCACACTGGGCTAATGGCCTCCTCCTGTGCTGTATCATTCAGATACAAAACAGCTTTAAAGATATACCAATGGCACTAGGATGAGTAGGTTGTTATGTTTGCATTCATTATTTTGTAAGAAAGGTGTTAACTGACATTAAAGAAAACAATGTATTGGGAACAATCTGCAGGTGGTGTTGGTATCCGAACCAGAAAACCAGATCAGTGTTTTACATTTTCAGTTGAACTTCAGTTTAATTTTCAGCTGTGACTCAGTGGGGGATAATCTAATTTTTGAGTTAATGGTTCAAAATTCAGTCCAGAGACTTGACCACATAATCAAAACTGATATTCCAGTGCAGTGCTGAGTAAGTGCTACACTGTTGGAGATGCCAGTAAGATGTTAAAGGTGAAGGCTGTGTTTGCTACCAGTGCCATGTACGTGTAGTTTTATATGCAGCCACCACTTTTATAGGGGGCAGTGTTCAGCACGTCAGTTCTTTGCAAAATTATATTTAGTTCTACAATGTCAGTAATTCGTTGATCCTCAAACTGAAGAAATTTGAGAATGTGACAGAATATGCAGACATTTTAAGACGGAATTCTGCCCTTGCACTAAACCACTAGAATTAGTGAGCTCAGTACAACATTTCAACAGTTTTCTTCCCTGCCTTGACTGAATCTTTCAGATCACTGAACACTTAGCAACAGAAATCATTAAAATGAGTTGAAGCATTGGTGTTCGGTAATGATTCTGGATTGTCCCTGTCATTCCTCATAAAATACTATAAGATTAAGTGATGTGTGGGATCCATCAAATCCACAAACTAAGAGCATATTGGAATAACCAAGTCAAAGCAAAATGAGTTGTCAACGTGCTAGGTAAACTGATGTGTACATGTCAATGAATTTCTTTGTATGCATAACTAGTGTACACACACCGATGGGTGTCAGCAGCCAGCTCGCAAGGCCATTTTGCATTAGCAGAGGACACAATGACACTGTGACAAAGAAAAGTATGGAATTTCTCTACAGCGTCCTGGGCAATATTTATCCCATATCCTGGTTTCATGGTGGTGGTTATCTGGTCATTATCACATTACTGTTTGTGGGAGCTTGCTGCGTGCAAATTTGTTGCCACGTTTTCGTAATTCCAACGCAGTGACTACACTTCAAAAACATTTAATTGGTTGTAAAGCATTTTGAAGTGCCATAAGGTCGTAAAAGAAACCAAGGAAATGCAAGTACTTCCTTTTTTCCACTTCGTTATCAGTGGCACCAAATCTTGGGCCACCCATGCATGCGCCGGCTGGGAAAGAGCCACTTATGCAAGGCTTAGATTTTTTTTGTTGATCAGGCCCATGCGCATGATCAATGGGACTTGGAGCTGAAGACAAAGGTCTCATGCATCCGCACGAAAAGCAAAAACTCAAAGGATGGGAAAATCCTGGGAGATGCGAGGAGGCAGGGAGAGTTTTTCTAAAAACAGGCAAAAGGACAGGGTGAGGTTCCCAGTAAGGGAACAAGACAAGAGAAAATAGAGGTATGCCTCAAAATCTTTTAGTGTCAAGGTGTGCCATGACATATAAAAGGTTGGGAACCACTGATCTAAACCAGTAACTTTTGTATGTATGCTTCAATCTCATTGTAAAGTAAGAAAACACCTTGTAAATAAAGCCAGTTACAAATCATTCAGTCTTTTTTTTGACAGTGTATATACATACTGAGCAGCAGTTCTGATCAGACTCATTTCATTCACCCAGTATAACTTGCCTCTGTTATAAAATAATGAAAACACCATCCTTCCACGCATTAGAATAACTTTTGTTCAACTTGTTAAGCTCTTGGAAATTTTCTTCAGAGCCTGGCCAAACCTTACTCTTGTAGTTTTTGTTTTTAAAAAAAAAAATTCCTGACTGCTTTTGCAACCATTGCTGGATCTACATTTCTGCCTTTTTCCTTCACTTTATATTCAAAAAAGAAAGTCAGCTCAGCACCAAGGACCAGATATTTCTCAATACATTGGGTATAACGTATTTATAACTTATCAAGATAAGCTAACTAGTTGCTTATTGTTTACCATCTTTGGCGAAAGCAACTCCCATCAGCACATTAATTACCTTTCATTGAGGTACTTTCTCTTTCCACTTGTGAAAATATATTTTACTTTGAAAAGCCAACATTTAAAGAGACATCTTTGTTCCCTTGTGGAAAATGCTCACAAAATCCCAAAATGCGGCAGGCTTTTAAAACTTCCAAATCATTTGTTATTTTAATTTCAGAAAGCAGTTTAAAGGTCAGTGGTGCTTTTCTACTTAGCAGCATGATCAGAAGAGTGAGTGCAACTGATGTTCTGTACTTGAGTAAAGGCTAATTGTTACTTTAGTTCACACTGCAGAAGTACTTATGATTCATTTGTAGAAGGTCCAAACTTGCCCCTGAAAGTTTGTTGATGTGAGTACAAGTGGAGTGTTGGGAGAGAGCCCAAACTAACACATTTCAACTCCTGTTCCCGTTCTTTCTTTCAGATGACTCTGAGCGCACCCCTGTCAGTTCTGAGCATTCTCCACAGCCCGATGCCAGGGGATGGAAATGTTCCACTTCAACTACCTCATCACAGAATGAAAGGAAGCAGGCTTGCTCAGAAAATGGCAAGAAGCAGAGGTCAACGAAGCCTGTCCACATGAGGAGAAACATCCGGTACACAAAGTTCTTCCAGTTTAATCTCTTAGGATCTGAGAAAGAGCAGGCAATAATTCTGCGTTATGTACTTGGATACTGATGCAGATTTCTGTTCTGTGTGATCACAGAGGTGTCTGAAGCCAGCTGAACAATCCGGTATGATTGCCTTGTTCTGCTCTAAAGCACATGCTGGTACCAAAGGAGAGCTGTTTAGCCTGTGGAAAGGGCCAATTCAGAAGATGCTAAGCAACTTGAAAATGAAAACATAATCAATGCCCAATTATCAGTATTTAGTTGTTAATTTTAAAGGTTTCTTAGGAAGTGCACTGATACAGAACATTGCAAGATTTCCATAGAATAAGGAGTACGTTACCCATTTACTTGAAGTATTGGAGGAAAATTTATCTGAATGTTGCACTTGATGGTAAATATCCCTCGCTTCCATGAGCACCAAAGCAGAAATAAAAGATTGTGGCAAGATTATAATGATCCATCATCAATATTGGTGACAGCCTAACCTGTTTTGTGCCTGCACTGTTGTTGCTCAGATCCCTACCAAGGCCTCATGGCTGTTTTATTCCGAGAAGTATATTTTTTCTTGTGTTAGAAATGAGGTTGGCATTAACTCTGGCTCTTAACATTAGCTCTATCTCCCTTCATGTTTCCCCAGATGAGATTAGCTAACTCAGTACCAGAACACTGTTCGAAGCTGCAACATTCCTGGCCAATGTGGCTCAGTTACTCACTACTTTAACTTAACACCAAGAAAAATAAGTTTCCCTTGTTTTACAACCAATTGAACACTCTGATTTTGAAGCAAGTTGCCCTCAAGTTTGCATCAATATAGCAATCCTGTTAAAATCAGTATTTCAATATTTCTCAGTGAATAGCCATTAATGATCACATGGAAACATGTGCAATGTCAGAGGAAGCTGATTCCGAACCTGACCACAAACAAAATAAAACTCGTGGAATTACACAAAATGTCAACTGAAAGTTAATGTAAGGCTGTCATCATGATTAATCAATAATTCTATACACACAAGGCCATTTTCAGAGCCTGAATGATGTGTACTACCATAATACTTTGCCAAAGGGCTGAATTATATTCTCTCCCAAAATTCACACCTGTGTGCATTTCAGTCACCTGGATAGTGCTAACGGGCAGAAATGTGGACTGATTTACTTTGTTTCCTAACCATCCTGAGGCTGTCAAAACACTTGTGATGCCTTGCTTATAGCCTGTTGAAGTGTCCTGCTGAATGCCCACCATAGTGCTCTTCTTACTGCCCTCAAACTGAACTGATTCAAGATAGAGGTTACTGTTGTGCGTTTTGACATCTGAACACCTCCATTAGTATCAAATCTGATGAGGTACTCCCAGGTATCCATTCTATTCCTAGCATGTCATACACTTGTTTGAAACATTCAGCTGAACTAGCTCTTGGCTCAGCCAATAAAGGCAGGATATGACTGAGCCTTATGGACCACATGCCCATTGGTTGATTCCCACTGAGTAGTCTAATCACTGCCATAGTAGCAGTAAGGATTTTACAATTGGCCTCAGCTACCCACACATGAATAAGATAATGGGGAGCAATATGTGGAAGAAACTGTATCCTGGAACAAACTGGAATGGTTGAGAGAGATGGGGAAGGGGAGGAGAAAATGTTAACTTCAGGAACCTTAAGGACTCTGGAAATCCAGCCATCCAGGGTTCCCACTGCTGATCATTAGTCAATGATCACTGGTGGAAAGAGCATTGTGTGAAAATTGATTGAGGGATGGGCAGGTTTTTTTTTCATAGAAACCCTACAGTGCAGAAGGAGGCCATTTGGCCCATCGAGTCTGCACTGACCACAATCCCACCCAGGCCCTACCCCCATATCCCTACATATTTACCTGCTAATCCCTCTAACCTACGCATCTCAGGACATAAGGGGCAATTTTTAGCATGGCCAATCAACCTAACCCGCACATCTTTGGACTGTGGGAGGAAACCGGAGCACCCGGAGGAAACCCACGCAGACACGAGGAGAATGTGCAAACTCCACACAGACAGTGACCCAAGCCGGGAATCGAACCCAGGTCCCTGGAGCTGTGAAGCAGCAGTGCTAACCACTGTGCTACCGTGTCGCCCCTAGGTTTGACTCTAATTTTTCATCCCTCCCCTTCATTATTTTCACAACTGAATTATCTTTGGTGAACTGCAATTCAAACAGGTTCCAGCAAGTCTATGATCAGATCTGAGGGGTGCACACATCATAGATCATAGAATCATAGAAACCCTACAGTGCAGAAGGAGGCCATTCGGCCCATCGAGTCTGCACCGACCACAATCCCACCCAGGCCCTACCCCCACATATTTTACCCACTAATCCCTCTAACCTACGCATCCCAGGACTCTAAGGGGCAATTTTTAACCTGGCCAATCAACCTAACCCGCACATCTTTGGACACGTTCAACACCAAGGGAAAATATGCACGCTCCAGTTTGGGGGGGGACTGCATTTGCAGTAATGTTGTCCATACAACTTGATGCTTCCAGCACTCAAATATTTCAACTTTCCCAAGTTGTATTGGATCAAAACAGGCAAATAGTTCTAAATTTAAAAAGGTGCCAAATCTGGCGCAGCTGCAGTCCCAATTACCTAATATCACAGGCTGGTGATCTGTGGAGTAATAAAACAATGAGAAACAGACTGTGCGTTTAAGTGCCTTTTAAAAGCATGGCAGATAATGCGCATAGTAGAATTGGTTTGGACTAATGAAAACGCTTAACAAAAGATACACATGGAAGATTTATTATTAAAGCTACAGGAATAAAATGTTAGGCTAAATGATTCATTAAAAAATGAATCTAATACTCAAACTATGTTGTCAGGGAGGGAGAGGAAAGGTGTTCATCAGTGTTTGAACACATTTTTAAAATCTGTGTCAAAATTCTGGATTTCCAAGCCTGGTGTCAACTTCATAGAAACCCTACAGTGCAGAAGGAGGCCATTCGGCCCATCGAGTCTGCACCAACCACAATCCCACCCAGGTCCTACCCCCACATATTTTACCCGCTACTCCCTCTAACCTACGCATCCCAGGACTCTAAGGGGCAATTTATTTTAACCTGGCCAATCCACCTAACCTGCACATCTTTGGACTGTGGGAGGAAACCGGAGCACCCGGAGGAAACCCACGCAGACACGAGGAGAATGTGCAAACTCCACACAGACAGTGACCCGAGCCGGGAATCGAACCCGGAACCCTGGAGCTGTGAAGCAGCAGTGCTAACCACTGTGCTACCGTGCCGCCCGGTAACTTAACCAGATAGGCTTGCAGCACTAAAATAGAGAGGATGGTAGGCTTAGGCTTGCAGCACTAAAATAGCAAGGACAGTAGGCTTAAGACAATTTGCAATATGACTTGGTGGCAAGGCCGATATTTACTACCCATTCCTAATTACTCTAGATAAAGTGGCGTTGGCCTACTTTCACGAAGCCTTTTGTATTCTTTTATAGGATGTGGACATCGGTGGCTAGGTCAGCATTTATTGTTCTTCCCTAATTACCCTCAAAAAAGTGGTGAGCCACCTTGAACCACTGCAGTTCATGTGGTGTAGGTACATCCATAGTGCCGTTAGGAAGGGAGTTCCAGGATTTTGATGCCGTCATAGTGAAGGAACAGCAGTATTGTTCCAAGTCAGGAAGCTGTATGGTTTGGAGGGGAACCTGAAGGTGGTGGTGTTCCCTTGCAACTGGTGCCCTTGCCTCTGGCAGTCTGGATGTTGAAGGGCCACCTGTATTATTAAGTGGAGAGAGTTTCAGGCTTCTGACTTAGCAACAGTGAAGGAATGATGATGTATACCAAAGTTATGATTTGGAGGGGAACCTTGAAGTGATGGCTGGAACTAATAGACTGCTAAGAAATGTGGACTGAACTCTGGAGGGCACATAGTGTTTTCCAACACCACTCCCTCAGACTGGAGCTTGAACCTAATTAATTAATTAACAATATAACAATTTTGCAATTGCAGTAGAGAAGGGAGAATCACATAGCAAACTTTTATATCTAAGTAAGACAAGCTTCAAAGTGATGTCAAATGAACTAATTGCAATCAGCTAGGCTGAATTGTGCTGGGTAAACTTGTAAACAGTGGAAAAAATACAGTAGGATAAAAACAAAATACTGCAGATGCTGGAATCTGAAACAAGAACAGAAAATGCTGGAAAATCTCAGCAGGCCTGACAGCATCTGTGGAGAGAGAGTAGACCCAATGTTTTGAGTCTGGATGACCCTTCATCACAGTATTGTGTCAGTCACAAAACCAGTATGTTACCCTAAAATGCAACTGTTCCACTGTGTAGTTAAGCAAACGTGGCTAACAAATTAGGTCAGGCAGTATCAAACCAAAAGACAAGACTTACACAATGCAAGACAAAATGAAAACCAAGCTGACTTTAAGAAATCTAACAAGCAACAAAGTATGCACTTGCTACTTAAATACTAAAAGGAATATGAAAAAAAACTGCCAAGGATATTAAAATTAACAGCAAAAGTATTTATAAATATATTGAGCAAGAGAGTGGCAAAGGGGAATGTCCATCAAAGACTGACTTGTTAAATGAATCCTTTGTATTGTTCTCTCTGGAGGAAAAGGGCAAAATACCAATGATGCAAGGAAACGTGGAGATCAACTTGGTGTCCTTAATGTCAGTCATAATAAATGATGATAGAGAAATGAATGGGACTCAGTTAATAATTTGTACCAATGCAAAAAATAAGTCTAGTGATTGCCCTGCTGCTTTGCAACTGGATGCTAAGATTTTAACTGATTATCTTTTTATTTCTCCCTGTTTGTAAAACGAGATCAGGAAGTTATAAATTGGGAATTTGTGTTGATGTGTGTTTCATTCTATAAGCACCATGCACTTGTACAAGAGAGTGTTGTGTTGAAAGCTTTCATCAGTGAATTATAACTGTTTTAAATTGTGGGCTTTTTTTTAGTCTGAATCCATTAAAAAAAATTTTTGTTTCTCAGAAAGCTACTACGGGAGGACCAACTTGAGGCTGGAACCAAAGCAGCACAGCAGGAGGAATTAGAGCGTCTCAAACGTCTAGAGCAACAGAGGAAGGAATTTGTATTACCCACGTTGCCATTTGAACTTCTACAAGGTGAGAGTGGGACAGTGGCCAACAGCCTCTTGTGCTGCCTGCAGCCTTTATTGATCATTTACATGTGCTTCCCTAGCATCACTTGCATTTGCTTGCGCCAAACAGAAGAGTTCTAAGAACTGTGGTTAGCTAAGATTGACTTTAATTTTGGGATTTCCATGTCAGTCTTATACATTTACAGAAACAAGGGAAGTGAAATCCAGACACAGGTGAGCTGTGTGTGGTTAACTCCTGCAAAAGACTAGGCTAATGTTATAGAGTCAGAGTTTTACAGTGCAGAAAGGGCCCTTGGCTCATCATGTCTGCTGGCTATCAAGTACCTATCTCATCCCATTTTGAAGCACATGGTCTATAGCCTTGTATGCAATGTCATTTCAAATGTTCATCTCGTGGATAGCCATGTTTTTCCATAGGTCTCTGAAGGTGGAAGGGCATGTTAGTGGAGTGGTGAAAAAGGCATATGGGACATTTGCCTTTATCAATTGAGGCATTGAATACAAAAGCAAGGAAGTTGTATAGAACATCTTGGAGTTGTATAGAACTTTGATGAGGCAATAGCTGGAGTAATCTGTACAGTCTGGTTGCCATATTATAGGAAGGATTCATTACACTTCATAAGTTAAATGTTCCACCCCAGGCAACATCCTGGAGATTCACCAGGATGTTGCCTGGGATGGAACATTTAAGTTTTGAAAAGAAGTTGGAGCAGAGATGATTGAGGGGGTGACCTGATTGAGGTGTACAAGATTGAGGGGCATGGACAGACTGGATATGGAGCAGCTGTTCCCCTTAGTTGAAGGGTTAGTCACCAGAAGACATGTTCAAGGTGAGGGGCAAAAAGTTTAGGGGAAAATGCGAGGGAAAACGTTTCTGCGCAGATGGTGGTGACAGTCTGGAATGCTGTTGCCTGGGAGGGTAGTGGAGGCAGGTTGCCTCACATCCTTTAAAAAGTATTTGGATAAGCACTTGGCACATCATAATATTCAGGACTGTGGGCCAAGTGCTGATAAATTAGATTAGGTAGGAGGAGGTTAGGTGGTTCTCGTGTGTTGGTACAGACTCAAAGGGCCTCTTGCATTGTATGATTCTGTGATGTTCCTTAATTGAATCAGGCATGAAAATTACTTCAAGAGGAAAGAAAGGAAAATGCAACCAATCAGATCAGGAATAAACCTCAAGTCTGGCATAAATCTGCATTTTAGGAAATTGTGCTTGTTGGCAAATAGGTCTTCAGCTAAAAGTCATCAAGCCGATAAGGGGCAATAAGGTAATTTCACAAGACTATACTCTAAACAAACAACCAGCACAAGTTTAGAAAACCTGCAGTGGCAATCAGCGCATCTAATTTTGGCACATCTGAGATCCAGGATATCTTGATGCCTGAAATATTGAGAATGCCGCAGCTTTGCCAAGGTGGCCTTCAGACCTGACTCTCCAATTCATGCTTCTCAGTGAGGCTCCCTAACAGAAGCACGCTTGACCGGAATGTAAATATTTCTTAGCAAAAGTATTGCCTAAGTTCCCCATATTTAATATTTTAAAACTTTTTACCTCAAACGGATGCATAGTAATCTGGACAGCAGCAAGAACAACTTGCATCAGTAAAGCACATTTTAATTTCTCACGGGAGTGTTGTCAGAGAAAAATTGGCACTGAGCCTTCGAGTTATTAGCTCAGCTGATCAGAAGCTTGGACAAAAGATTGGGTTTTAAGGAGGAAGCTGCAGAGGGGTTTAGGGAGATAATTCCAGAGCTCGGAATACATGACTGACAGTACGGGCACCAGTGGAGGGTGAAAGAATTGGTGATGCACAAGAAACCAGAAGGAAGAAATGCGGATATCTCGGAGGATTCGATTACAGTGAGGTTACAGAAATAGGCTGTAGTGAGTCATGAACAGATTTGGACAGTGATCATAATTTAAAAAGCTGTCCAACCATGACTGCCTTGGTCCAACTTGTCTTGAGCAAGTGACCTTTGATCACGATTGTTTCTAAAACCTGTTTTTCTACTACCCTTAGAATCCAATACTCAATCCTTAAAAAAAGAGCCAGTCTGGAGTGAAGGTAAGTGAATATGTTGATCTGAAAATATTTTACAAGTGCTACTGCTTTAAGCAGTCTTATTGTTTCATACAAATCAGTTAAGCAGTGATTGAAAATGTCAAAGTGTCAATAGGAAGAGACCTTTTAGGCAAACTATGCAGTAAATCCCAAGGACCCCTCAAGTTTGTTCGGTTTCTGTAGTTATGCACACAAAGTAGATAGC
The DNA here is from genome assembly GCF_964213995.1 of Mustelus asterias. NCBI lineage: Eukaryota > Metazoa > Chordata > Chondrichthyes > Carcharhiniformes > Triakidae > Mustelus > Mustelus asterias. The sequence continues at coordinate 95,805,294 of NC_135803.1, read as the reverse complement.
TGGTAACAATTCAGCTGTGTCCCTCACTGGAATAATTATTAATTGTCCGTGAAAACTCTTCTTTTATTGCCTAATTTCCCACTGGGTGAAAACCAGTAATAGATGTTGAACAATGGAGTGAAAGTCTTATCTCCAGGTGTTTGCATTAAATGACCACGCAGTAGATATAGTAGCAATGGTAATATTCATTATCAGGGACATTTTCCCTTTAAACCAGCTGTGTAGTGATTTTAAGAGTGCTGCTTATTTAGGAGTGCAACTAGTGCTACCTTCGGCGTGGTTAAACTGGGGTAAAATAAACCATATCTTAAAATTTTCATCACAGGTAAAGGTGAGTAAAAGATGTTGGTTTTGCTAGATCTAAGCATTCCAATGTTTTATGCACCCATTTCGCAAAATATAATCCGACTTAATACATCAATGAAAGTTGACAGCTTCGGAAATGTGATGTTTTTAATACGCTGATCATACAAAGTAATGATCCCCTTGTCCCCGTTCTGCTACTGCCTGCTAACCTCAGAGAGACATTTCAGCAAAAAATAGAACAAACGAGGACTAGATTTGGTTCTGGGACAGAAATAAGAACTGAAGCAATAACACAATGCTGAAAAAATTCATCAGGTCCGGCAGCCTCTGTAGAGAGAGAAAACAGTTAATGTTCCAAGTCTGTTTGGCTCTTCATCAGAATTCAAGAGAGGAAAAAATGTGTTCGAGATTAAACTGTAGCTGTGAGAGATTGCAACAAGATGTAGCAACCTTAAAAACAAAAGAGAGGCTGCCTTGCGTGGGAGGGAAATGGGGGAAGGAGGAGTTACTGCATTGAGACAAATGTATAGGATATTTTTAAAAAAGGGGTTTAAGATGGTGGAGAAAAGTCACAGTCTAAAGTTATTGAATTTAATGTTAAGTCCTGAGGACTATAACTACCCCTCTTTAATGCTGAGCATTCTGCACTCAGCAAAGGACTCTGTCTCATCCACTTCCGTCTTCACCTCAATGAATTTCGGGCTCCACACAATGCTGAACTCACATCTGTCTGCATGCTCACTTCTTTGGGCAGGAGTTTTTCTCCCATTCGATGGATCCTTTCACCCACTCCAGTATTCTCCCTCCACCTGGACCTCGCCCTCTAGCTTCCTACTTGCCCTTGATCTTTGAATTGAGAACTGTTGGTGTGACATTGGCCATCTCTGTTTCTCTGCCCCTCTCACCAATTCTAACCTGTCTCCCTCTCAGCTTCCTGCAGTTCATTCTCTTAGGTCCAACTGTGACGTTCTGATCAAACTTGCTGACGAGTGGTGCTGTTGTTATCTGGCACACTGACCCATACCTCACAGAGGCTGAGTATCAACACTCAGGCACTTGCTCCTATCTACCCAGTGCATGACCACATCACTGAACATTAATTCATTGTTTCCAGGATGGTCACTGACTTCATCGCCTCTGAAGATCTTCCCTCCATAGCCTCCAATCTCATAGTTTCCCCATCCCATACAGCCTGCTTCTATCATTTTCCCAAAATCCACAATTAGAGCTGCCTTGATTAAACCCACCATATCAGCCTGTTCCTGCCCCACAGAAGTAATTTCTTCCTATCTTGACTCCATTCTTTCTCGCCTTGTCCAGCCTCTTCCCACCCACATTCATGATTCCTCTGATGCCCTACGTCATATCAGCAATTTCCAGCCCCCTAGTCCTAACCATTTGTCCTATCACCTAAATAATTTCTCCTTTAACTTGTCTCACTTCCTGCAAATAAAAAGGTGTAGCTAGCCATGGGTACCCACATAGGCCCCAGTTATGCCTGTCTTTTTGTGATTATGTAGAATACTTCTTATTCCAGTCCTACTCAGGCCCACTCCCACGACTCTCTTTCCGTTGCATCAATTACCATCGACAGCTTTGTGTTCTCATCTGGACCAGGGAAGATTTATCAATTTTGCATTCAATTTCCACCCTTCTCTCATCTTTAAATGGTTCATCTTTGACACTTTCCTTCCCTTTCTTGACCTCTCTGTCCCCATTTCCAGTGATAGACTGACCACCAATAGTCATTACATACCCACCGACTCCCACAGCTCCCTCAATTACAACTCCTCACATCCTGCTTCAACCCATTTCCTTCATCCCTTCCCCTTCCAGAACCATAATAGGTCCCCCTTGTCCTCACTTTCCACCCCAGCAATCTCTGCATTCATTTTCTGCCAACTCCAGCATGATGCTACCATGCAACACCCCCTCTGGTCAGCAACCCACAGGGTATGCTCATTCAGTGACACCTTGGTCCATTCTTCCATCACATCTAAGTCCTCATTCCCTTCCAATGGCATCTTCCCTTGCAATTGCAGAAGATGTAACACCTGGCCCTTTACCTCCTCCCTCCTCAACATTCAAGGTCCGAAACATGCCTTTCGGGTTAAGCTACGTTTCACTTTCTACAGTATTTGCCACCCACAATGCGGAGAGACGAAACACAGACTGGGTGACAGCTTTTGCGGAACACCTTTTGTTCATTCCAAAAACCTTCCTGTTGCTTACCATTTTAACTCGGCCCTTGGCTTGCTGCGATGTTCCAGTGAAGTAAATGGAAGCTGGAAGAGCAGCATCTCGTCTTCCAGTTAGGCACGTTACAGCCCTCGGGACTCAACATTGAGTTCAATAACTTTAGACTGTGACTTTTCTCCTTCATCTCCAACCCCTTTTTAAAACAAAATCCAAAAAATTTATTGTCTTTTATGCAATAATCCTTTCCCTTCCACAGCAGGCCATCTGATTTTTGTTATTAAGGTTGCGATATTTTGTTGCAATCTCTCACAGCTACAGTTTAATATCTAACACATTTCTCCCTCTCTTTAGTTCTGATGAAGAGCCAAATTGACTCAGAACATTAATTCTGTTTTTTTCTCCCTGCACATGCTGCTGGACCTAAAATCATAGAATTTTGCAGCACAGAAGGAAGCCATTTGGCCCATTGTGTCTGTACTGACTCCTAAAACAGCTACCCAGCCAGTCCCATTCTCCAGCCCTACTTCCGTAGCCCTCTAAATAAATTACTTTCAAATATGTACCTGCTGAGTTTTTCCAGCATTCTCAGTTCTTGTTTCAGATTCCAACATCTGCAGTATTTTGCTTATAACAAGAACTGAAGATTTATTGGAAAAAAGATGTTTTAGGATTTCAAGAGAGAAATGTTGGTTAGAAAGAGGTGGCAATGAGCAGAACCGGTTGTATTCTGCTGTTCCAATTTCTCATTGCAGAGGAACCTGCACAGAAAACTGATGAAGTTCTGTCAGCTCCACCAAGACTCCCTAAGCCTGAGGTCATCTGTGTGGATATAAGCAGTGGGAGCGAAGAGGGTGCCGCGGCAGAAGAGCGAGTCATAAAAGACGGTGAGGGTCAGGTGCAGAGATCATTGATGGATCCCATTGTATTTTTTCCCTCTATAGTTATCTCATCTTTCTCCACCCATCTCTCTCATGTCTGCCCCCGACTGCAAACTTATGCTGAGGTTCATGCTTCCACAGATACTGATCTTGATTACCAGCTTGCCTTCAGTGGTGGGCAAATCTTTCCACTTGAGGGCCGCATCAGGGTGTGGAAATGGTTTGGTCGGGGAGCCGGCCATAAATGCTCAAGAAATTATCAATTATTATAATTATTTTAAGACAAATAAACACAATCCTTATCGTATAATTATCATAAAAACAATGATGTGCTGCACGCAATAGTGAAGCTGAATGTATATTGTTTTTCAAACCCCCTTAGATTAATATGAACAATGCAGTAGGTGATCCCTCTTTACAACGGCATCAAAGTTTGGTGTCATGCTCTTCCTCCTCCGCAGTGATGCCTGACCCCAATATTTTCTGTTTTTATTTCTGATTTTGAGTTGACTCGCATTATGAAGATCTTCTGACCAAATGCCAGATTGCAATGGGCTGAATTTCTTTTGTTCTTTCACAGGATTATGGTGCTGCTGGCTAGGCCAGCATTTGTGACCCACCCATGGGTGGCACAATCATTAGCACTGCTGCCTCACAGCACCAGGAACCTGAGTTCGACTACAGCCTTGGGTGACTGTCTGTGTGGAGTTTGCAAGTTCTCCCCATGTCTGCGTGGGTTTCCGCCGGGTGCTCCAGTTTCCCCCCACAGTCCAAAGATGTATAGGTTAGGTGGATTGGTCATGCTAAATGTATGGTACTACAGGGATAGGGTGGAGAAAAGGGCCTGGGTGATATGTTTTTTGAGTGTCAGTGCAGACTCAACGGGCCAAATGGCTGCCTCCAGCACTATAGGATTCTATCCCTATTTGCTCTCGCGTGATGGTGGGATGAACACAATGCTGTTTGGAAGAGAAATCCAGGATTTTCACCTAGTTACAGTGAACGAACGGTGATATAATTCCAAGTCAGGATGATGTGTGACTTGGAGGGGATCTTGAAGGTGGTGGTGTCCCCATACATTTGTTGCCCTGTCTTTCAAGGTGGTAGAAGTTGTGGGTTTGGATGGCGCTGTTGAAGGAGCCTTTGTTAAAATTCAATCAGAACGAATATAAACTTATTTCTCAGGTAGGAGTCCTTTGGTAGCAAGATTCCAGACATTCAGATTGGATAAAGACATTGGCTCATTCAGAAAAGAAAGGAACACAAAATAGTAGCAGGAGTAGATGATACAGCCTTTCGATCCTCCTCCAGCATTCAATACGATCACAGTTGATCTTGGGTTTCAACTCCATTTTCTCACCAGGTCCCAGTATCCCTTATTTCCCTGAGACCAAAAATCTGCCTTTTCCCAACCTTAAATATATTCAATGATGGAACATCCACAACCCAAAGATACACAACCCTTTGAGTGAAGTAATTTCTCATCTCAGCCCTAAATGATCAGCCCCTGACACTGTGCAGCTGTGTTTTAGATTCCCTGACCAGTGGAAACAATCTCTCAGCGTCCACCCTATCAGACCCCCTCAGAATATTGTAAAGTTCAATAAGATTGCTTTTCATTCTTCTTTTGCTGTAACTTTCACTGTGCTATAGCCACTTAAATTGGTGTACTAATTTACTTAATTAAAGACCACTTTTACATTCCGAGGAATAAAGCCTGTTGAATAAACACGCCTTTCTGCTGTTCCTGTTTTGTGTTAACACCTTTCCTATTTTTCATTGCACCTTATTTTTTTGTGTTTCCCAGAAGATGTGATTGAGCTGAGCTCAGGGGAAGAGGATTCACTGCACATTCTTGACAGTGAATCCAGCAATGAGGAAGAGGAGGTGAATGAGGAGACTAGTGGTGCACACGTGAACGATGCCTTGAATCAGCCAGACGATCTGGGCCGTGTCCTGGTCAACATAAATCATCCGCCAAATGAGCAAGATATTTTCCTGGCGCCCCAGCTGGCACGAGCTGTTAAATCACACCAGGTAATTGGAGTTCACCGTTTTTTTCCCGAGGTATTGTGCAAGGTTTTGTGCCAAGCACAGCATTTCTTATCGTCTCTCCCCAGCTGGTGAGACAGCTCCAGTTGCATAGTGGGGCGTGTGTAAGGTGATGAATCTGCCATCGTTCTCAGAAGTCAGTAACTGAATCTTTTGAGGCTATAATTTTCAACAAAATTGCCAAGTTTTGTGAAGGTGGATTGTTTTAGTGGATTTTCAGTCATTGTTATTGCCTCCTCCCTGGATCTTCATTTGACTTGACAAATGTGTTTGAGTAAGGCAGTCCTAAAATAATCATTCATTTGTATCTGGGATTTGTTTGAGGTTTCTGTTTTAATGATGGGGCTTTTTAACCTTTTCACTCTTTAGTATTTTCTACCATTTACTTGAGTTTGTGCTCAACCCACTGAGCTGTTATTACTTTGGTTCAAAGGGGAAAGAGATTGAATATTATGTGGGGCAAGTGGGCAGAGTTAGACAATGACCTTTCATTTCTGGGAACTGGATTTTGAGACCAGTTGAGATGGATCAAACCTTGTCTTTGGGTTTTGATGAAATGAGTCTTGATTAATCTTAGCCTAGCCCCCGAGTGAATGCAGGTGTGCAGCACCAAGTTATGTTAACTTGGAATAAATTTAGTAGACTGCCTCTAAGGTATACATATTTGAGAAATGGAAATCAGGTACTTACTTTTCTGAGGAAAGAGGATTCAGAATTCTGACAGGGAACTGCCTGAATTGCAGTGAAGCATTGTTATATTCTTGTGTTCTCACCCAAATGGTTGCTGCTGATTCATGTTCTTGGGCTGCAGTGCTGTTGTTAATCACCTTTCTTCACAGATCACCTTCACTGAGTGTTGAATCTGCGCTGATGCTAGCTGCTCTGGGGGAGAGGATTTACTACTTGGTAATGTCAATAGAGATCTTTTTCCAGAGACATTCTCAACATCAAGGACCATTAAATCCTTTGAAACAACTGCAGTGGATGCCTTGGTCTGGGTTAAGAGTATTTCTTTTGTAGCCATTCTCTCAGCTGTATGGAAAAAGCACCTTTCCCTAGATCTTTCCCAATGTGAGATTTGCCTTTGTGTTTCTGCCCTCTGTGCAGATAACCCCTGTTGCAACAACATTGGGCAATGCTCGGAACTTGCCCTGTGCTGTATGTTTAGGAAAAGGCATGCGAGCAGCAACATGCTTTGATTGATTTTGTAGTTTCTAAGAACAAACTCTACCTCTGTGTACTTCACACTTTCACTCACTGCCCTCTTGCTATTCACCTCTCTTTGTATTTATTTTTGTATGGCATTTTTGCAAAACAACATGTTATGCGTACAAACTTATTTCTAAGCATTAAATGGGCTGTTCCTGCAGACTCTTATTGTTCAGTTTCAGTATAATACTGTCGGGATGTATCTAGTTTTGAAGTTCCATAGTGTTTCAGTTGATAACTTGACTTTTGCATTTTATTCTGGTCTGCATACATAGGTTGGTGGAATTCGTTTCCTGTATGACAATCTGGTGGAGTCACTAGAAAGGTTTAAAAGCAGCAGTGGTTTTGGCTGTATCCTGGCACACAGCATGGGCCTCGGGAAGACACTGCAGATTGTCTCCTTTGTGGATGTCCTCTTTCGATACACAGAAGCTCGCACTGTCCTTGCCATTGTACCGGTCAGTATTTACACATTGGTTCAATTACTCACAACAGTGAAGGGCCTTTTTTTTTTGACGGTGAAAAAAAAAAATCATAGATTGTACCCGGCATGGGTGTTGGTCTATGTGACGCAAGGGTTCGGCCTTTTTGCGTACATATCAGTGAGATGTAATGCAACAGCCTGACTCTCATCTCTTCAGGAATGGTGGTATTGCATTCTATATAGTTGTTGCACAATGATGTCATTGGTATTCCCCTGCCTTGGTTAAGAAAAGGTATTTGAAAATACTTGGCTATGAATACTTGGAATGATGTAGTTTCCAAAAGGTTAAGCATTCAGCTGGAGGAGAGGGGAATGTTGAGCATCTTAGCCAGTGGTTACAGAGAAATGGAAGGAGCAGATTTAATTGTTGGTTGAGTGTTCCTGTTTAGAAGTAGTGAGGTGGAACCTGTGATGATTATAATGTGTAAATGAGAGTGGAGGATTGTTTTTGTGCAGGGATGATATTGGCTCTTTTTCATTTCAGGTGAACACTTTGCAGAACTGGTTGGCTGAGTTTAACATGTGGCTACCCGCCCCAGAAGCACTTCCTGCAGATTACAACTCTGAGGAGATCCAGCCCAGGAGTTTCAAAGTTCACATCCTAAATGATGAACACAAGTATGTTCTGTTTAATTTTTTTGAAGGAGGTTTTCCAGGGCCTGATCTGGTCCATGTAAAGGGAGAGGCTGCACAAACACCTCAAGTTCCAGAACTCTGGGAGTTCATGGATACTTGTTATTTAGAAACATAGAAAACTACAGCACAAAACAGGCCCTTCGGCCCCACAAGTTGTGCCGAACATATCCCTACCTTTTAGGCCTACCTATAACCCTCCTTCCACTAAGTCCCATGTACTCATCCAGGAGTCTCTTAAAAGACCCTATTGAGTTTGCCTCCACCACCACTGACGGCAGCCGATTCCACTCGCCCACCACCCTCTGTGTGAAAAACTTCCCCCTAACATTTCCCCTGTACCTACCCCCCAGCACCTTAAACCTGTGTCCTCTCGTAGCAGCCATTTCCACTCTGGGAAAATGCCTCAGAGTCCACCCGATCTATGCCTCTCAACACCTTATATACCTCTATTAGGTCTCCTCTCATCCTACGCCTCTCCAAGGAGAAAAGACCGAGCTCCCTCAGTCTATCCTCATAAGGCATGCCACTCAATCCAGGTAACATCCTTGTAAATCTCCTCTGCACCCTTTCAATCTTTTCCACATCCTTCCTGTAATGAGGCGACCAGAACTGAGCACAGTACTCCAAGTGGGGTCTGACGACGGTCTTGTATAGCTGCATCATTATCCCCGGACTCCTAAACTCAATCCCTCGATTGATAAAGGCCAGCACACCATACGCCTTCTTAACCACCTCCTCCACCTGCAGGGCCGATTTTAGAGTCCTATGGACCCGGACCCCAAGGTCCTTCTGATCCTCTACAGTACTAAGAGTCTTTCCCTTTATATTGTACTCCTTCATCCCATTCGACCTGCCAAAATGGACCATGACGCATTTATCTGGGTTGAAGTCCATCTGCCACTTCTCCGCCCAGTCTTGCATCCTATCTATGTCCCTCTGTAACTTCTGACATCCCTCCAGACTATCCACAACCCCACCAACCTTTGTGTCGTCAGCAAACATACCAACCCATCCCTTCACTTCCTCATCCAGGTCATTTATGAAAATGACAAACAGCAAGGGTCCCAGAACAGATCCCTGGGGCACACCACTGGTGACCGACCTCCAATTAGAAAAAGACCCATCTATACCCACTCTCTGCCTCCTTTGGGCAAGCCAGTTCTGGATCCACCGGGCAACAGCCCCTTGGATCCCATGCCCTATCACATTTTCTAGAAGCCTTGCATGGGGGACCTTATCGAACGCCTTGCTAAAATCCATATAAACCACATCTACCGCTTTCCCTTCGTCAATGTGTTGAGTCACATTTTCGAAGAACTCCACCAGGCTCGTAAGGCACGATCTGCCTTTGACAAAGCCATGCTGAGTATTCTTGAGCATACTAAACCTCTAAATGCTCATAAATCTTGTCCCTCAGGATCTTCTCCATCAGCTTACCAACCACTGAGGTTAGACTCACCAGTCGGTAATTTCCTGGGCTATCCCTATTCCCCTTCTTGAAAATAGGAACCACATCCGCAATCCTAGAATCCTCCGGCACCTCTCCCGTCTCCATCGACGACGCAAAGATCATCGCCAGAGGCTCTGCAATCTCTTCCCTCGCCTCCCACAGTAACCTGGGGTACATCCCATCCGGACCAGGCGACTTATCTATCTTGATGCCATTCAAAGATTCCAGCACAACCTCTTTGTTAAAGTCCACAAACTCAATCTTTTCAGTCCACCGCAAGCCCACAGTACATCCACCCATGTCCTCCTCCTCTGTGAAAACTGAGGCAAAATACTCATTAAGCACCTCTGCCATTTCTACCGGTTCCGTACAGATTTTCCCGCCTTCACCTTTTATAGGCCCTATTCCTTCACGTCTCATCCTTTTACTCTTCACATATTTATAGAACGCCTTAGGGTTTTCCCTAATTCTACTCGCCAAGGCCTTCTCGTGACCCCTTCTGGCTCTCCTAATTTCCTCCTTTAGTCCCTTCCTACAAGCCGTATACTCATCTCGATCTCTATCTTACCTTGCTTACCTTGCAACTGAGTACCAACCAAATTAAAATTGAGAGCCCCCCATTGGTTCTCGCAATAAATACACCTCCCTCTGAGCCATGCAAACCTGAAATGTCCCCAAGGCCCTGATGTCTGTTCAGGTGGATGTTTCATACCTTTATTTAAGGAGAGCGGCGAAAAAGTGATGTCATTTACATATCTGCTTGCTGTTGCTGAGATCTTATTGTACACATAGTTTCTGATCAGTGGTAACCCCCAGGATATTGATGATGTGGGATTCAAGGATGACAATACCAATGAATGTCAAGAGATGATGGTTAGATTATCTCTTGTTGGAGAAGTTTGTTGCCTGGCAATTATGTGGCTACAAAGCAGGTCAGAGGTTCAGAATCCAGCGAGTAATTCATCTCCTGACTCCTCATAGTTTCTGATCAGTGGTAACCCCCAGGATATTGATGATGTGGGATTCAAGGATGACAATACCAATGAATGTCAAGAGATGATGGTTAGATTATCTCTTGTTGGAGAAGTTTGTTGCCTGGCAATTATGTGGCTACAAAGCAGGTCAGAGGTTCAGAATCCAGCGAGTAATTCATCTCCTGACTCCTCATAGTTTCTGATCAGTGGTAACCCCCAGGATATTGATGATGTGGGATTCAAGGATGACAATACCAATGAATGTCAAGAGATGATGGTTAGATTATCTCTTGTTGGAGAAGTTTGTTGCCTGGCAATTATGTGGCATGAATGTTACTTGTCACTTGTCTGTCCAAGCCTGGATATTGTCCAGATCTTGCTGCATTTGGATATGGACTGCTTCAGTATTTGAGGTGTTGCGAATGTTACTGAACATTGTACAATTATCAGTGACCATCCCTACTTCTGATCTTATCAATGGAAGGAAGGTCATTGATGAAGCAGCTGAAGATGGTTAGGCCTAGAGCACTGCCCTTAAGAACTCCTGGAACTGACTTGATTGGCTTCCAACATTCACTTTGTTAGATATTACTCCAAAGAAACAAGAAGCAGGAGTAGGCCATTCGTCTCTTTGAGACTGCTCTGCCATTCATTTTGATCTCGGCTGATCATCGAATTCAATATCCTGACCCCCCCCCCCCAAAACTTTCCCCTCCAACTAGTTGCGAGTTTTCCACCTGATACCCATTGACTCTCCCCCACCCCCCCACTTTCCCCTCCAACTAGTAGCGAGTTTTCCGCCTGATACCCATTGACTCCAGTTTTGCTGGGGCTCCTTGATGCTGCACTCGGTCAAATATGGCCTTGATCTCGAGGGCTGTCAGTCTCACCTTACCTCTGTTGTCTATGTTCGGACCAAGGCTGTAATGAGGTCAGGAGCTGAGTGACCCTAGCGGAACCCACCTGAGCATCAGTGAGCAGGTTATTGCTAAGTAAGTGCTGCTTGACAGCGCTGCTGATGACTCCTTCCATCATTTTACTGATGATTCATAATAGACTAATTGGCTGGGTTGGATTTTCCTGCTTTTGTGGACAGGGCATATCTAGGCAATTTTCCACATTGCTGCATAGTTATCCATGTTGTAGCTGTACTGAAGCAGTTTGGCTAGGGGGTATAGCAAGTTCTGGAGCACAAGTCTTCAGTACTATTGCTGGAATATTGTTGGGCCCCATAGCTATTGCCATATCCAGTGCTTTCAGCCATTTCTTCATATTACGTGGATTGAATCGAATTGGCTGAAGACTCAAATCTTTGATGCTGGGGACCTCTGGAAGAGCCCAAGATGGGTCAGCAACTAGGCACTTCACGACTAGATATGGCAGAACTGCAGAGCTTCAATCTGATCCATTGGTTGTGGAATTGCTAAACTCTGTCGTATCATTTGCTGCTTTCACTGTTTAGCATGCATGTTGTCTTGTGTTGTAGCTTCATCGGGTTGACATCCCATTTGGGTATGGCTGGTGCTGCTCCAAGCAAGCCCTCCTGCACTCTTCTTGTACCAGGGTTGATCCTCTGGCTTGGTGGTAATGGTAGAGTGGGGGACATGTTAGGTTATCTGGTTACAGATTGTTGTTGCGTACAATTCCACTGCTGATGGCCCACAGTGCCTCATGGATGCCCAGTCTTGAATTGCTAGGATCCATTTTGAAGCTATCCCATTTAGTGCTTTGGTTGTACCACACCGCACGATGAAGGGTGATAATGTGAAGACAGGATTTCTCTCCAGAAGGACTGTGTGCTGGTCACTCCTACCTGTTCTGCCATGGACAGATTCATCTGCAGCAGAACAGGTAGGTGAGGATGAATTCAAGTATGTGTTCCCTCACCATCTGTCGCAGACCCAGTCTCGCAACTGTGCGCTTCAGGACTCAGCCAGCTGTCTATAGTGCTGCTACCAAGCTATTCTTGGTGAAGGACACTGAAATCCCCCACCCAGAAAACGCTCTTCACCCTTGCCGCACTCTGCTTCTTCCCCGTGATGTTCAACATGGAGGAGTACGAATTCATCAGCTGATAGGGGATGTTACATGGTAATGAGCAAGGGGATGTTACATGGTAATGAGCAAGAGGTTTCCTTGCCCATGTTTGACCTGATGCCAGGAAACTTCATGGGATCTGTAGTTGATGTTGAGGACTCGCAAGGCATTTAACAGTCAACCACATTGCTCTGTATCTGGAGTCATGTGTAGGCTAGATGATGTAACGATGGCAGATTTCCTTTGCTAAAGCATATTAGTGAGCCAGATGGGGTATTTCTGATGATCAACAATGGTTTAATGGTCATCATTAGACTTTTAATTTCCGATTTTTAAAAATTGAATTCCAATTCCTCCATCTGACATGGTGGGATTGAATCCCAGTTCCCCAGAGCAATACCCTGGATCTTAGAGATTGCTAGTACAATGACAATATCACTATGCCACTGCCTTCCCTTGTGGAAGCACTAATCAAACATTACCATTGTGGCTAATAATGCTAGAAGTGCATCCTATGATATTTTGGTATTTTGTTTGAATTGGTGTCTGGCAACCCTTTGCACTGGTATGATACAGGGTTCTGTAAAAATGTACATCTGGAATACTGGGGCAATCTGATATTCCTTCTCTCTTTGTAGAACAACTGTGGCCCGTGCTAAGGTGATCAATGAATGGTCGACGGATGGCGGCATGCTGTTAATGGGGTATGAGATGTATCGCTTACTGTCATTGAAAAAGTCATTTGTTACTGGGAGAAGGAAGAAGACAAAGAAACCAGCCGGACCTGTGATTATAGACCTGGATGAGGAAGATCGGCAACAAGAACTGCTAAAAGGTATTGGGGAAATAAATTGCATTTATAGCACATTTCACAGCCTTAGTTGTCCAAAAGCCCTTCACTGCCAATGACTTGCCTTCAAAGTGCAGTCACTAGGCTTGTTTGACCAATAATGCAATAATACAGAGCAAGATCCCACAAACTGTCATGAGATAAATGACCTGTTAATTTGTTTTGATGGTCCTGATTGAGAGACTTTGTTGACCAGGACAGTTTGGGAATTCCCAACTGCTCTTTGAAAACCTACCATCAGATCGTTTATGTCCAGCTGAATAGATAGATGAGAATTAATGTCCAAATTAATCTAAATTAATATCCAGTGGTGTCACTGACAATATAGCACTCCATCATGTCTGTGCTGAAGTGTCAGCTGCATTTTGTGCTCGATTTTGAGATGGTGCTTTATAGTCTATGGAAGAGAAAGAATGGAATCTTAAACTGGTAAGCAATTCCATTGATATTTTGCCCATATGAGACAAGAGGGGAGGGCATTTTGTCCCTCATCACTGTACCTGCTGTCTAATAGAAGTCTAAGATTAGTCTCACTGATTCATGATATTTCCATTGCCAATAACTTCCTTTATTTCAATTTTTTATCAAGCTTTCCTTTAATCGTTACAGTAGTCTCTGCCTCAAAATCTCCTTGTGGCAAAGCACTTTGTATTGCCACAGTTCTCTGCATTTCACACTCTTCAACCAACCTGATGGTTCTGTGGCATGATAGGAAGTTGCAACGATGACGAGGGCTAGTCAGCCCAGTGTGTGTTTGCTGGCACTTAAATAACATTTCTATAGTTGGAGGAACCTGTCTTAGTCACTTAGATACTTTTTATAATTAATGCTTTATGGTGTTGCCTTAAGTTCATATTGCATTGTGTTCCTTTTCATTTGATCAGAAGTTTGATTTTTCCATAGGAATTGAGAAAGCGTTAGCTAAGCCAGGTCCTGATGTAGTTATTTGTGACGAAGGCCATCGCATAAAGAATTGCCATGCCAGCACATCTCAGGCCTTGAAGAGCATCCGTTCGAGGCGGCGAGTAGTCCTGACTGGATATCCACTCCAGAACAACCTCATGGAGTACTGGTGCATGGTGGACTTTGTCCGACCCGATTTCCTTGGTACCAGGCAGGAGTTCAGCAACATGTTTGAGCGTCCCATCCTAAATGGACAATGTATCGACTCCACCCCTCAGGATGTCCGCCTGATGCGATACCGCAGTCACGTTTTACACAGCCTGCTAGAAGGGTTTGTACAAAGGTGAGAACTTGGGTGGTAGACTTGTCAAAATTATAGTTTCACCCCATCTGGAGCACTATTCAGATCTGAAAACTGGGAGGGATTTATTGGTTGCGCTGCAGATCACTGCAGATTAACCACCATGATACTACAATTAAATTATTGGAAAATATTGCATCGTCTAGGCTTGTAGTTCCTTGCATACTGAAATTTAAGGGTTTTCTAATTAAGGTGTTTAAGCTGATAAACTAGAAAGTGAAAATATATTTTCTGTAGTGGGAGAGTCCAAAACAAAGGGCATAATGTTAAAATAAGATCTAGGTTGTTCAGGGAAGATTTTAGCAAGCACTTTATACAAAGGATTGTGGAGCCATTCTTATTCAAAACGTTGTTGAGGCTAGGGGCCAGGTGAAGATCTTAACTGAGTTTCATTGACTCTTGTTAGGCAGGGGTAGCAAGGGATGTGGAACACTGATTAATCTGAGTTGAGACACATTTAGGGAGAGGCTTTATGGCCTAACACAGTTCGTATGCATCCTGGTCAGATTTTTATTTAAGTTGCATGCTAATGTGTTCTAAGTTTTTTTTTAATGCCTACATAATTTTTCAGAATTTTCTGTCTGCTAATTTTGGTGTGTCCCAACCAGGCAGACTGATTTAAGTCCCACTAACGGTAGCAATTTATTTTTGCTGCCACAGGTGGGGAAAGGCCATGGGGTGTCAGGTAGTTTACTGAATTCTTTCCTATAGAGCTGTTGACTTTTGAGATGCCCAGTAGGAATGAGGTAATCATAAAAGCTCTTTAGGGCACATACAGTGATCCATTTTAAAAAACCTTTATGACAGAACAATGCATTCAAATTGCTTGCAGCATGCATTTACAATAAGAGTGCCAATACCTGTAGGAATCCTGTGGAGACAGGTGTAGCACTGATAGCAATAACTGTAGGGAGAGATGTCCGTACCTCTGCCTGGTAGGAAGAAGGGGTGTCCGAGCCCAAATGTGGTGGGAAGAGGGTAGCAAGAGTGCAGAATTGGGTGGGGGACTTCAATGTCCATCATCAAAAGTGGCTTGGTAGTATCACCACAGACCCAGCGGGCCGGGCCCTAAAGGACATAACTTCCAGACTGGGACTGCAGCAGGTGGTGAGGGAAAAACATGTTTTATCTCATGCTCACCAGCCTGTCTGCTGTAGATGCATCTGTCCATAACAGTATTGGTAGGAGTGACCACCATACAGTCCTTGCAGAGACAAAGTCCCATCTTCACATTGAGGATTCCCTCCATCATGTTGTGTGGCACTACCACCATGCTAAATGGGATAGACTTGAGACAGTTCTAGCAACTCGAGACTGGGCATCCTAGAAGCAGCATCATCAGCAGCAGAATTGTATTCAACCACAATCTGTAACCTCGTGTCTTGGCATATCCCCCCACTCAGCTATTGCCATTAGGCCAGGGGATCAACCCTGGTTCAATGCAGAGTGCAGGAGAGCATGCCAGAAGCAACACCAAGCACACCTAAAAATGAGGTGTCAGGATTACTTGTATGCCAAACAGCATAAGCAGCAGGTAATAAACAGAGCTAAGCAATTTCACAACCAGCTGATTGGATCTAAACTCTGCAGTCCTGCCACATCCAGCCATTAATGGTGGTAGACAATTAGACAACTCACTGGGGGAAGTGGCTCCACAAATATCCTCATTCTCAATGATGGAGAAGCCCAGCACATCAGTGCAAAAAATAAGGCTGAATAATTTTCAACAATCTTCAACCAGAATTGCTGAGTGGATGATCCATCTCGCCCTCCTGTGGAGGTCCCCAGCATCACAGATGCCGGTCTTCAGCCAATTCAATTCACTCCATGTGATATCAAGAAATAGGAAGGAACTCGATACTCCAAAGACTATGGGACCTGACAGTATTCCTGCAATAGCCCTGAAGCCTTGTGCTGCAGTTCCAATATAGCTACAACACTGGCATCTACCCGGCGATGTGGAAAATTGCCCAGATATGTCCTGTAGACAAGAATAAAGGCAAATCTAACCTGGCCAATTACCATTTCATCAGTCTATTCTTAATCATCAGTAAAGTGACGGAAGGGGTCATCAACAGTGCTGTCAAAGTGCCTGCTCACGAATGTCAGTTTGAGTAGCGCCAGGGTCACCCACTCCTGACCTCATTGCAGCCTTGGTTCAAACATGGACAATAGAGCTGAACTCCAGAGGTGAGGTGAGAGTGACTGCCCTTGGCATCGAGGCACAATTTAACCAAGTGTGCGTGCAGTCCTCTGGTAGACGTCATACCTGGCACAAAGGATGGTGGTTGGAGGTCAGTCACTCAGCTCCAGGACATCACTGCAGGAGCTCCTCAGGGTAGTGTCCTAGGCCCAACTATCTTCAGCTGCTTAATCAATGCAATTCCTATCATCGTAAGGTCACAGGTGGGGATGTTCGTTGATGACTGCACAATGTTCAGTATCATTCGTCACTCCTCAGATACTGAAGCAGTCCATGTCCAAATGCACCAAGACCTGGACAATATCCAGGTTTAGGCTGTCAATTGGCAAGTGCCAGGCACTGACCATGTCCAAAAAGAGAGGATCTAACCCCATGACATTCAATGGTATTACCATCGCCAGGGGTTACCATTGAGCAGAAACTGAACTGGACTAGCCATGTAAATACTGTGGCTACAAGAGCAGGTCAAAGGCTAGGAATCATATGCCAAGTAACTCACCACCTGACTCCCCAAAGTTTGTCCACCACCTACAAGTCAGGAGTGTGATGGAATACTCTCCACTTGCCTGAATGAGGGCGCTTTCAGCAACTTTAAAGAAATTCAACACCATCCTGAAGAAAGCAGCCCATTTGATTATTACCCCTACCACAAACATTCAATCCCTCCATCACTGGCGAATAGTGACAGTTGTGTGTACCATCTACAAGATGCACTGCAGGGACTCTCTAAGGCTCCTTAGGCAACATCTTCCAAACTCTCAACCATTTCCATCTAGAAGGACAAGAGCAGCAGATTCCTGGGAACACCCCCACCTGAGGTTTCCCTCCAAGTCACTCACCATCCTGACTTGGAAATGTATTGTCGTTCCTTGACTGTTGCTGTGTCAAAATCCTGGAATTCCCTCCCTAACAGCACTGTGGTTGTACCTACACCTCGGACTGCATCAGTTCAAGAAGACAACTCGCCACCACGTTCTCAAGGGCAGTTAGGGATGGGCAGTAAATGCTGGCCTAGACTTTAAGTGAAGACTTCCTGCAAGGCCCATCTTGTACTGTCATTAATTGTTCAATCTTTCTACTTGTTATCCACCCACACTGGAGAAGTTAGTGAAGGTTGTTCACCTTGAAGCTCAGATGGTTAAGGCAAGATTTTGAAAGTTCAAAATCATTAAGTAAAAAATGAGAAGCTGTTACCAGTGGCAAAAGAGTTGGTAACCAGGAGTCACCGATTTAAGTTAATTGGTTAAATAAGACAGGTGATGTGAGAATACAAAATGTGATGTTATAATCTGGAATGATTTATCTGATGGATGATGGAAGCAGACTCTAACTTTCAAAAGCTAACTGGATAAATATTTGAAGAGCAAAACTTGCAAGGCTATGGGAAAAAGGGCATGAGAGTTGGACTAATTAGGTGGGTCTTTCAAAGAGCTGGCACAATCATGATGGTGCTGTGCTGTGATTCGTTGCTCTGCATCATCAGAGTCTTTACTAATATTACTATGGGCACCTTGTCACAGCTATTGTGAACAGCAAGGATCCTCAAACAAATCCCAGAAATGAAAACAGAAAATGCTGGAAATACTCAACAGGTCCGGCATCATCTGTGGAGAAACCAGCAAAGTTAACATTTCATTTTGACCTTTCATCAGAACTCAAAATTCTGCTTGATTGACTTTCCCTCAACCGCGGCTTTTTTCAGTCAGTGTTAAAGTAAATTATTTAACGAAACTGTCAGTTTCTCATTCTGTCCAGTAAGAAACTTCACAGACCTACATCTCTCCAATTCATTTTAGAAGATAATGTTATGTTAGTATAAGCTGTTACTTCTAAGGATTAATAACATTCAACTCATTGCAGACGAGGTCACGATGTCTTGAGAGGTCACCTTCCTGATAAAGAAGAACATGTGCTGCTAGTTCGTCTCTCCAAAATTCAGCGATCACTGTACACCGAATTTATGAACCGTTTCCGAGATGCAGGGAACAGTGGCTGGTTGGGGCTTAATCCTCTGAAAGCATTCTGTGTCTGCTGTAAGGTAGGCCTCTTATCTTTTCAGAACTAAGTGGTACAATAGAAACTTGTTGATTTGATAAAATGCCTTGTATCTTTGTTCAATATACTCAGCAATCAATGGCTGGTTTCTGGCAACTGACTAACTTCTGTTATTGATGCTTTGTCAGGTCGTGTTAGGGCTTGTGTATCATTAACTGAAGGGAATAGTTGATGTGAGAGCCTCAAGGATACTTTATTCTTTATCAAGCCTACGCTATACCTGGTGTTTGATTGTGTTACGTGATGCAAAAAATGAATTGTTCACCCTGCTGACATGTTAGAATTTTGCTACATTTCAATCCTAATAATCTCAAAAATCTCTTGTTGTGATGGACATTATAAAAAAAATTCAAGGTACACAAAAGGAGACAAAATTGAAAGAATCGAGGTGATTTGACTAGAATGAAAGCAAAATACTGTAGACACTGGAGATCTGAATTAAAAGCAGAAAAGGTTGGAAAAACTCAGCAGGTCTGGCAGCATCTGTGGAGAGACAGAGTTAACATTTTTAAAATTTCGAGTGCGGTTTGGTTCCCCTTCAGAATAGCCAAAGAAAGCAGCCAAATTTGAGACCGGAAGAAACAGAGACTGAGGAAACAAATACAAGTTCGTGGAAAGACTTGGAAAGTTGTTAGATCCATAAAAGGCGAAGTGGGCATTCATGGAGAAAAATCTTAATAAAGCTAATGATAGAAGAGTTAATGGTGACCCAGAGGAAACTGGGTTCCTCGAAGAAACAATGACCTCGCGTGCACGAGAGTAAAGCAGATGGAGGGTAAAGGAATGGAGTGCGGAAGCAGATGGAAAGGGAATCGAACAGAGTGCTCAACCCATTCTGATCTACATGCATATCCTGGTTGCTGTATGCTTGCTAGCACAAGCACTTAATCAAATTTGACAGCACCTACCAGACTAACGTGGCTCCAGTAAAAACATGACAAATTTTGTAAAACATCGTGCACTACATTTTAAGTGCCCAATGGCTCAATCTTAGAAGGGCACCATCTTCAGAGGGAAAGGGAATTCAAAAACCTTTGAGAAGCATATTAGTACTAAGAGAAAGGGTGTAATCATTTAGGAACCATAAGGGGATTATGGAGGCAGATGGCACGACTGAGGTACTAAATGAGTACTTTGCATCTATTTTTACCAAGGATGAAGATGTTACTAAAAACATAGTGAAAGAGGAAATAGGTAAGATGTCTGCAGGGGCTAAAAAGTGATACGGTGGAGGTTTTAGAAAAGCTGAAAGTACTTAAAATTGATAAGTCAGCAGGACTGGACGGGATATCCAAGGATGATGCCAGAAATAAGAATGAAAATCACTGAGGTACTGGCCTAAATCTTATAGTTTTTATATATTTGGGCATGATGCCAGAGGACTAGAGAATTGCAAATGTTGTGCCCTTGTTTGAAACAAGATTCAGAGATCAGCCCGGCAGTGGGAAAGCTTTTGCAAATAATAAACTGGGACAAAAACAGTCTCACGGACAAGTGCGGATCAATTAAGGAAAGTTAGCGTGGATTTGTTAAAGGTAAATTGTGTTCCCTGACTTGATTGAAGGTAACAGAAAGGGTAGATCAGGGTAATGGGATTGATGTGCTTCCAATGGGCATTTGATAAAATGCCACATGATAGACATGTCAGCAAAGTGGTAGCCCTTGGCACAAAAGGGGCAGTGACAGCATGGATACAAAGTTGGCTGAGTGATAGGAAGCGGAGTAGTGGTGAATGGCTGTTTTTTTGTACTGGAGGAAGGTATGCAGTGGGGTTCCCCATAGGTTGATGTGAGGACCATTGCTTTTCATGATGCATATTAATGACCTGGTACTTGGGTACGCAGGGCACAATTTCAGCATTTGCAGAATATGTAAAAATTGGGAATATTGTGAGCTGTTCCTTAGACTCACGTGAACTTTAAAGATCCTATGGCTTGCCCTCGCTCTGGGGCTGGCGCGGAGCCTTGCCCTCGCTCTGGGGCTGGCACGGAGCCTTGCCCTCGCTCTGGGGCTGGCGCGGAGCCTTGCCCTCGCTCTGGGGCTGGCGCGGAGCCTTGCCCTCACTCTGGGGCTGGCGCGGAGCCTTGCCCTCGCTCTGGGGCTGGCGCTGAGCCTTGCCCTCGCTCTGGGGCTGGCGCGGAGCCTTGCCCTCGCTCTGGGGCTGGCGTGGAGGCATCATGCTTTCTGCATGTTATTCTGAGTGGGTATTTGAATGTGGCACACTGTAAAGTTGGTTGATTGTTGTTGGTCTGCTCCATCTTTCCCAGATCTGGAACCACCCAGATGTACTTTATGAGGCTCTACAGAAGGAGAACCTGGCCAATGACCCAGATTTAGATCTTGAGGTAAATGACCTTAATGCGAGCACACCGAATGCACGCGCTCTGCCCATTGGGGGCAAACGCAAAACTGAATGTGCCACTGCCACCATTGATTCCACAAACAGCAAGTTCACCCAGAATGTTGGATTCAACCATTTCCAGGACAAAGCCAACCAGGTCATAACGTACGAGTGGGTAAGTGACAAACCACCACCTTTCTCTCATCTATAGTTAGACTTTTTGAGACCTGGGACTGGATCATGGCAGACCGAGGAAGTCTGACACCTTTTATCACTAATAAATACTGTTCCTTGAGCAACCCATGCGAGGGAGATGATGGTTTCCACTGCAGCACCCCACTCCACTGTCCCGCCCCGTCCCCAAAACCATATTATCTTGTTCCTCTTGTCCAGCATTCATCTCTGTTGCAAGGAGCTGCTCTCGTACTTTTGCCACTTCCATTCTATAGCTGGCTTATGAGAACTCCTTGGGGCTGCCTTGATCTTCTCCACCTCCCTTTTCTGAACAAGACAAAGTGTCTTGAACCTTAGTGGAGAATTGGTTGTGAATTGCCATTCTGTTACTTGGGTACTATGTCATGTTACTTTACTGCCCTCTCATCCCTTTTAACAGCACTTGGCTTCCCACTGTGGGCTCTATTCTAATAATGGGCTCAGCTAACTGCCTATTCATTTTGCTCACTGTTGTCTCCCTTGTGTAAAATACTACATGATCTTTTAGAACCTAATACACATGAATTAAGTGGACTGTTCTCTCTGTATCTCTCCTCAGGCTAAAGATGTGTTGGCAAGCTACCAACCTGGCTTGCTAGAGAACTCTGCAAAAATGGTCCTGCTATTTGAGTTGATTGAGGAGAGCCTGAAGCTTGGAGACAAGATCCTTGTGTTTAGGTAAGAGAGTGCTATGGAGAATGATGCACGAGATGGTAAGGGTCAGATAGAAACTGCTGCTGAGCACATCAGTTTTTATTTAGCTTTGTCCCGAAGGCGCTGACTCATGCTGGGATGTGGTTCAGCAGGAATCCATTGGAGGCTGTTTAGACAGCGGGTGAAGCGTCACTGCTATGCTGTCCTAGCTTCATCTTATAGCTACACACACACAGTTGCCAGCAATCTGCCATTGTGTGGTCTTCAGGAGCTTTGATTAGCATTTTGGCACTCTTCCCCGCCTAGGACTGCTTAACCCAACTATTGTGCTCCTCCCTCCACTCACATTGACATCTGATCATTCAACAAAGGTGGAGATGAAACATGAGACCTTGCTGTCCTGTGTAACTCTGCAATGTTAGGTGTTTCATTGAACCCTTAGGGATACTAACTTCCTCTGTACTCTGGCTAATTGAGGATGCAACAGAGACCTACCCTCCAAGCTATTCAAATGTTTCTCTTTGGATTGGGGATGCAAGAGGGTGAGGGGGGTACCATAGGTGTTGGTTTACACAGCATTGCATCTAGCTGGTGATGCTGTTGGGACCTTTCAGTTGTGGCTTAGGCTGGGGCATCTAAGGTAAGTTGGTATAGACTAGGGCATTGGTACCCCATGTGAATTTACTGGTGCCAGTAACTTGGTAATGTAATGCACTGTGGGCAAAGATTGATCCCTGTCCACCCAATGGGTATATGTCTCTCCCATTACAACACTGTGTCTCACACCAATGAGGTTGCAGGATGTGCCCTCAAGTAACTGATGCCACTGGATTGGCAGTAAGGCATCACAGTTGGCTTTGGCACATTTGGGTGAAGGAGGGGAAAAGCCTGGGTTCTTGCCCCAATAACTATTAAGTAATTCCTGCTTTAAAAAAAACAGGTATGTAGATGGAGAGTGGGAACAAGATCGCTCTCGAAGCAGATCTAGACACTTTACTAACTCTGATCTGAGTCACTTCCCTTTACAGCTTCCTTTAAATATCTCGGAATGACTAGCTTATTTTTTGTACCTGAGCCCTGGAACCAAAAGCAGCCTAAAAGCTTAATCCTTTGATAATTCTCTCTTTTTGAATGAGCCTAATTTATTTTCTGCATTTGTTTTACTTATCTTCATTTAAGCTTGCAGAAAGGTTCAACTCTGAGACTAAAACAAGCAACTTTCAGTGTTCCCAACGATATAATTACAACAAAAAGTTATCGATGTTATCCTTCCAGGACTCTGTTGCCTAGGGAGAACATTTTGAACTGTGCAGAGTAGGGCGCATGTGGTGGGGGTGGCTAGAGGTCTGTGATTGTACAATGGAGTCATGATGTGGAGATGCCGGCGCTGGACTGGGGTAAGCACAGTAAGAAGTCTCACAACACCAGGTTAAAGTCCAACAGGTTTATTTGGTAGCAAATACCATAAGCTTTGGAGCGCTGCCCCTTCGTCAGATGGAGTGAAAATCTGTTCTCCAACAGTGCACAGAGACACAACATCAAGTTACAGAATACTAATTAGAATGCAAATCTCTACAGCCAGCCAGGTCTTAAAGGTACAGATAATGTGGGTGGAGGGAACATTAAACACAGGTTAAAGAGATGTGTATTGTCTCCAGACAGAACAGCTAGTAAGATTCTGCAAGATCAGGAGGCAAGCTGTGGGGGTTACTGATAATGTGATATAAATCCAACATCCCGGTTTAGGCCGTCCTCATGTGTGCGGAACTTGGCTATCAGTTTCTGCTCAGCGACTCTGCGCTGTCGTGTGTCGTGAAGGCCGCAGTGAAGCAGAAACTGATAGCCAAGTTCCGCACACATGAGGACGGCCTAAACCGGGATGTTGGATTTATGTCACATTGTCAGTAGCCCCCACAGCTTGCCTCCTGATCTTGCAGAATCTTACTAGCTGTTCTGTCTGGAGACAATACACACCTCTTTAACCTGTGTTTAATGTTCCCTCCACCCACATTATCTGTACCTTTAAGACCTGGCTGGCTGTAGAGATTTGCATTCTAATTAGTATTCTGTAACTTGATGTTGTGTCTCTGTGCACTGTTGGAGAACAGATTTTCACTCCATCTGACGAAGGGGCAGCGCTCCGAAAGCTTATGGTATTTGCTACCAAATAAACCTGTTGGACTTTAACCTGGTGTTGTGAGACTTCTTATTGTACAATGGAGTACATCACTGGGTGCACAGACCCGTGGCTGTAGAGCAGGGCAGTGCATTATTCGGTCCAGTAGACAATCGAACATGGTGACTACTGTGTTGTGGAGGGGAGGGTTCAGACTTGTCAGTATAGGACAAAGTGCTGTACTATGTAGTACACTCAATTCATTCCTCTCAATACCTGTATTACAAGAGTATCGTGTACAACATGAATAATGTATTGACTAAAGTATTGGTACCAATTTTCTAAATAAACCAAGCAAGAACACAGTGTTGATTTCTTCCTGTTCCATAGTCTTCTCCCAGCATATGATTGATTAAATATGAGTTTAACACCAGAGGCATTGTTCATTATGGTAATTGTCTTTCATTCTCCTGAGCTTTTATACTGTTTTTGTCTGGTTTTTATTTTGTCCTTTCTGCAGCCAGAGCCTTTCTACACTCTCAGTCATTGAGGAGTTTCTTGGAAAGAGACCGATGCCAACAAAAGCAGGCTCCGAGGAATCTTCACAACCCTGGATCCGGAACATTAACTATTACCGTAAGCACCCACAGGGGCCATGCAGCAGTCTTTCAGATTGAAGGAGCAAAGGTTTAAGATCACAATATTAATCTTAAAGCTGCAAAAAATAAACAACAGTGCCATCTTGTGGACAACTCATACAGCCTTTCACAAAATGTCACCTGCCTCTTCCAGCAATAACTTGTATTTTTATAGCGTCTTAATGTAATAAAACATAGCAAGG
Organism: Mustelus asterias; assembly: GCF_964213995.1. Classification (NCBI taxonomy): domain Eukaryota; kingdom Metazoa; phylum Chordata; class Chondrichthyes; order Carcharhiniformes; family Triakidae; genus Mustelus; species Mustelus asterias. Next base: position 95,780,532 of record NC_135803.1, on the reverse strand, counting down.
CACCTCCCAGGAGCATTACAAAACAAAATATGATGTCAAGACACAGGAAATATTCAGACAAAATACCAAAAGCTTGGTTACAAAAGGTAGATTTTAAGGAGCGTCTTAAAAGATGGAAAGCAAGGTAGAGCGGTTTAGGGTGGGGATTCCAGAGCTTTTGGCATAGATAACTAAAGCCACAGCTTTAGTGATTAAAACCAGAGTGCACAAGAAACCAGAATTAGGTTAGGGAAGAGATCTTGGAGGATTGTGGAGCTGGAGGAGATTACAGAGATATGGAGGGGTTTGAAAACAAGGATTCAAATTTTAAAATCAAGGTGTTGCTTAACAGAGTCAGTGCAAGTCTGTGAGCCAGAGGATGATAAATGAACAGGACTTGGTCCAAGTTAAGACACGGGCAGCAGAGTTTGGATTACATCAAGTTTATGGAGGGGTGAATGTGGAAATTCACCCAGGAGTGAAGTGAATTGTAAAGTTTAGAGATAACAGAGTCTGATATGAGATTTTAGTAGGTTAGCTGATACTGGAGTGAAGTCGAGCACTGTTACAGAGGTGGAAATCAGTGCTCTTAATGATGGCATGAACATGAAGCTCACCTCGGTCAATTATGACGCACAGATTACAAACAAATTGGTTTTATCTCAGACAGTTGCCAGGGTGAGAGATGGAGTTGTTAGCTAGAGAACGAAGTTTGGAACAGGAATGAAAATAATGGTTTCAGTCTCCCGAATATTTAATTGGAGGAAATTGCTGCTAATTTGTCTGATAATTTAGCAGTGTTGAAGGAGTTGAGAGAACTGGTGGTGAAGCAGAGCTAGTGTCAGTGTACATGTGAAAACTAACTCTGTGCTTTCAGGTGATAACACAGAGGCTAGCATGTAAATGAGAACTAGGAGGGGGGCAAGGATAGATCGTAGTGCGCCTCCAGAGGTAACCGAGAGCAGGAAAAGAAAGAATTGCAAGTGATAATCTGGCTGCAATTATGTCGCTAGGAACAGAAGCAAGTCCTGTTCCAGCTTTTAATTCCTCCTCTCCTCACTATGCTTCCATCGTGATAGTTGTTCTATAAAACGTTCTTTCTGATCTTGCCTGCTCAAAGCTGGCACCTATTAAGCATTCCCCGGGAATCAAAAGGTAAGTTGAGGAGTAGCGGAATCATTCATTCCTGTTGTTTGTTTCCCAGGTATACCATTTACGGAAATGGCAACATTATGGTAATGTTACTGGAGTAATGCTGTGGAGGCAAGAGTTCAAGCTGGGGGGATTTAAATTCAATTAACTAAAATCTGGAATGAAAAGCTGGATTCAGTAATGGTGACCACAAAACCATATTTGAGTGTCATATAAACTCACCTTCATTGATGACCTTCTGGAGAAGGGAATCTGCCATTCTTACCCTGTCTGGCCCATAAGTGACACAGCAATGTGATTGGCTTTTAACTGCCCTCTGAAATACCGTGACACGTGTGAAGAATTTGTGTGTGTGATTGCTGTAGTTTCGTCAGGGATTAACCTATTTAGTCAACAGGGATCGTAACAGTATTACAAGCAGTGTTTAAATGGATGTTTTATGAAATATTCTTCAATTGTTGCAGGACTGGATGGAAGCACCTCTGCGATGGATCGGGAGCGGCTGATCAACCAGTTCAATGATCCTCGAAACACTAAAGCCAGTCTCTTCCTGCTGTCTACTCGGTGAGTGTGATCTGTTAAAGATGAAAGGATCGATTTTACTTCATATTTATTTGTGCGATCGCTCCCATCCATTCAGTGATCCTAGTACAGCAGCAAGTGAGTGGGAGATGCTGCTGTACTAGGGTCACTGAAGATGTATTTAATTGGGAAGTGGTTTAATGCTTAATGTGTGGATTTGCATTGCGGAGTATCCATGCAAATGACCTGTCAGCAACTCATTGCTCAGGATTAGCAGGAAGTCAGTGCTACTAGTTTATATGTTTCTCCCTAATCCCTCACTCTGGAGCTAAATTCTGTAATCCAGGTGTCCTGAACTCTGCTTTAAATCCCACGTGCTTTCATCACCACTATCAACTCCTAACGTTGTCTGTCGGTTCATCTGCTGCTGAAACCTAAAATGTAGCTTATTCAGCTCCAGATTTGGCACACTCCTTCCTGGTCTCCCCCTGCATCATGTCGAAAATTCCATATCATCCTGCAAGAAGTCCCATTTGCTCATCACCTGTTCTTCCTGTTCTCACATCCCTCAACGCACTAAATTTAAACTCCTTGTTCCTCCATGATTGTGGGTGGCATGGTGGCACAATGGTTAGCACTGCTTCCTCAGTGCCAAGGACCCGAGTTCGATTCCCAGCTTGGGTAACTGTACAGAGTTGCATGTTCTCCCTATTTCTGTGTGGGTCTCCGATGCTCCAGTTTCCTCCCCACAGTCTGAAAGATGTGCTGGTTAGGTACATTGGCCATGCTAAATTCCCCCCTCGGTGTACCTGAATAGGTGCCAGAGTGTGGTGACTAGGGGATTTTCATTGTAACTTCATTGCAGTGTTAATCTAAGCCTACTTGTGACACTAATAAATAAACTTTTAATTCGCCCCACTCCATCTGCAATCTCCTTTTCTTCATTATATTGTTTGTATAGCTTGTCCTTTCCACAACTGTCTCCCCCCCACGACTTCATGCACTCACCTTGTTCTAATTCTTTTGCTATTCTATCTAACGTTGGTGGCATGGTGATATAGTGGTTAGCACTGCTGCTTCACAGCACCAGGAACCCGGGTTCAATTCCAACCTTGAGTGACTGTCTGTGTGGAGTTTGCATGTTCTCCCCATGCCTGCATGGGTTTCCCCCAGGTGCTCCAGTTTCCTCCCAAGGATGTCCAGGTTAGGTGGATCTGCCATGCTGAATTGCCACTTCATATCCAAAGATGTATAGGTTAGGTGGATTAGCCATGGTAAATATGCGGAGTTACAAGCATAGGGCGAAGGTGAGGGCCTGGGTAAGATGTTCTTTTGGAGAGTTGGTGCAGACTCGATGGGCTGAATGGCCTCCTCCTCCACTGTAGAAGTTCTATAGATCCATCCACATTCAAAAATATCCCAAGAGTATTTCTCTGTCAAACTTTCAGTCTTCCCTTCCTAATCTTTCCTCCTGGGTTAATGTTCATTTCCCTGTCTGTCATTTGTGAAAAACCTTGGAATGTTGCTTCATATTAAAGATGCTGTATAAATGTAGTTGCTGCTTTGCATCCTGCTTTATATCGAGGCAGACAGTGGGACTCTATTTACTGCAAATCTTGTCGTATATCACTGATTTCAATTAAAGCTGAAAGGACTTTGTGTGGTACACATCTGCAAAGTCCTTGATGCAGAACTGCAATTTCCCAAATATAGTCACATTACAGATGGTAAACTCAATTTGATTTGGTTTATTATTGTCACATTTATTGGGCTATGGTGAATAGTATTGTTTCTTGCGCACTATACAGACAATGCATACCTTTCATAGAGTGTGTAGGAGAGAAGGAAAGGAGAGGGTGCAGAATGTAGTGTGTTAGTCATAGCTAGGGTGTAGAGAAAGATTAACTTAATATAAGGTAGGGTCTAATGGCAGCAGGGAAGAAGTTATTCTTGTGTCAGTTGGTACGTGATCTCAGACTTTTGTATTTTTCTCCCGATGGAAGAAGGTGGAAGAGCGTATGTCCGGGGTGCATGGGGTCCTTGATTATGCTGGCCTGGCTGCTTTTCTGAGGCAGCGGGAAGTGTAGATGGAGTCAATGGATGGGAGGCTGGTTGCGTGATGGACCGGGCTAGATTCACAACCCTTTGTAGTTTCTTGCGGTCGTAGTCTTGGAGCAGGAACCATGCCAAGCTGTGACACCGTTGTGGAGTCAGCCAGCATGTTGATAACAACTTGGATGAATTGGCTTCTTGGGACCTGGGTTGGGAATTAGTTAAGAATTAGGAAATGGAGACTGGGCATGAAGGAAATGTTCTCTGACATAATGTGGTACTCCCTCAGGACCTCTGCTGAGGTGTCAGCTTTCCACCATGTTTATCAATGATTTGGATGAAGGTTTAGAGAATTGTGCATCCAGGTCTGCTGAGGTCTCTGAGGCACAGAATCTTGTGTTGATGAGAATGGAGGGGTTACAAAGGAACTTTGATTAAGCGAGTGTGGGGAAACATGATGCCATCCACTTTGACCCAAGGAAGACAAATTAGATTTGTGGTGCTGTGGAGAGGCAGAGGGATTTGGATGTCTTTGTGCACAAGTTGCTGAAAGTTAGTGGCAAATACAAAAAGTAATCAAAAAGGCTGTTGATATGCTGCCTTTATTTCCACAGGACTGAAATTGAAAGGGATAGAAGTTATGCTGAGTTTTATTGAAGCTTGGTCAATATTGTGGAATGTTACATTCAATTTGGGCGCCAGACCTCGGGAAGGTTACATTAATGCTGGAAGTGAGTTCAGTGGCAATTCACCAGAAAGATACCAGGGCTTATGATGGGAAATAGACCAATCTGAAAAATCGGGCACTGAGGGGCCAAATCATTGGATGATTCTTTGTCTGCTGTCCAGCATGCCAGGAGATGTACAACACCTTATTCCACCCATATCAAGTTACTGGCACAAAGTGTCTACAAAGACAGAGAAAGCACAGCAGTATACGGTGATGCTGCTACTGCAGAAGTGGTGCTAGAGTACTGGAGAATTGCAAATGTAATGTCCTTGTTCAAAAAAGGGTTTAAGGATAATCCCAACAACAACAAGCCAATCAGTTAATCTCAATAATAGGAGATCTTTTGGAAACAATCTGGGAAAAAAGTAACAGTCACTTTTTGGTGGCAGCAATAGAGGGTTGTTGAGGTTAAAGCAGTTGGTGTGATGTGCATAGACTTCCAAAAGGTGTTTGATAAATTGCCATATGAGAGGCTTACCAGCAAAGTTGAAACTCATGAAATAGAAAAGACAGTGGTCGATGCGAAGTTGCCTGAGTGACTGGGAATGAAATAGTGGTGGATGGTGTTTTTTCTTTCGAATAAAGGATGGTTTCTGGTGGGGTTCCCCAGTAATCAGCTCTAGGATTGCTGCTGAACAAGAGTTAAGCGTGCAGGGTACAATTTCAAAATTTGCAGATCTCACAAACCTGGAGGTACTTGAACTATGAGGGAGATTAGTGATTAACATTGACATGCTGGTGGAGTGGACAAGGTAGATACAGTTCAGTGCAGGGGTGTGAAGACGTGTTGCATTTTGGAGAGGAGATATAAAGTAACGATGCAAGTCTAAAGTGAGGGTTGGGGAAGAAACGGGCAGAGACACCCAGGGGTATATGTGTACAAATGATTGAAGGTGGCAGGGCAGGTTGAGAAAGTGGTTAAAAAGGCATTCAGGATACTGCACTTTTTAAATAGAGGAATGAGAGTATGAAAGCAAGGGATTTATGATGAATGAGCCTTTATAAAACATTGGATCGGCCTCAACTAGAGTAGTGTGTTCAATTCTGGGCACCACACTTTAGGGAGAATTAGCGCTTGAAGAGGACTCATGAAAATGTTTGCAGGGATGAAGGGCTTCATTAAGTGGAGAAGCTGCAGTTGATATGCTTAGAAGGTTGAGAGGAGATTTGATATACATGTACAAAATCCTGAGGGATATTGACAGAGCAGAGAGAAACTGTTCCCATTGGCAGAAGTGTCCAGAACAAGAAGACACCAATACAATGTGAAAAGCACAAAAAAAACACCAGTGACCTTTTTTTTACAGTGCGAGTGGTTAGGATTTGGAATGTAGGATTTGGAATGTACTGCCTGAGAGGGTGGAGGCAGATTCAGTCATGATTTTCAAAGCAGAATTAGACTAGTGCCTAAAGAGAGGAAATGTGCAGGGCTACATCGGGGAGGAGGATTGAGGAGTGGAAACTAGCTGTTTTGCTCTTGTTGGCAGCCAGCACAAAGAGCTTTGTTCTCTGCTTGTCACCAGTCTATGATTTTCTGATCCTCTGGGTCAGTCACCAAGGTAAAACCCCAAGCCATGGCATGTTCTGTTACACTAGATACTGTATACTATGATGTTTTTTTGTAAGCGGGGAGCACTGTGGAACTCCTCAGCTTCCCTCGTTTTACATTCTACAAGCTTTTAAAAGCTAAATTTGGCATCACGAACTTCGGCCTCCTTTCTTGTCCAAATGTTGCCGGAGATGCTCAGCTGACTGGTCATGTTTCATTCCTCCGCAGAGCTGGCTGCTTAGGAATCAACCTGGTTGGGGCCAATCGTGTGGTGGTGTTTGACGCGTCCTGGAACCCCTGTCACGATGCTCAGGCAGTGTGTCGTGTGTACCGCTACGGTCAAAAAAAGCCTTGTTACATCTACCGGCTGGTATCTGACTACACGCTGGAGAAGAAGATCTATGATCGGCAGATCTCCAAGCAGGGCATGTCTGGTAAGTGTGCTGGCTTTACAAAGCAGACGTTCGTTCTGATGAAAGTTGTTAACCTGAAATGTTATTTGTCTGTGTCTCTGTCTGTCTCTCTCTCTCTCTCTCTGCCAAAACTGCTTGATTTGCTGAGAGGTTTTGTTTTTATTGTGGCTTCCCAACATCCCACATTACTTTTGCATCATCTAATACCCATCGAATTTTAAAAGGTCAGGATCGCAACAGCACCATCTGATGGTGCTCCCATATACTGCACTATTAGGCAGAAGGACATGCGTGGGTTGCTGGTCCAGTTTTATCAGCAATCACCGAGTCCTGTCACCAACCGGAAAGGTATCAATAATGGTTGGCATGTGCACTGAGCCCAAACTTCAGTCACTGGCGCATATACCCCTGATATTCTTGCCTTTCCAGTTGGTGACATAACATCTGTGTTACAGCACAATCCCAAATCCTGCACAACACGGCTACTCATTTGATAGGTAACAGGGCTCTGACTCTGGGATATAGTGTCACATTTTCAATTATTTTTTTTCTTTAAAACACTGAACAATTGTGATAACAGCCTTTGTTGCAGGTAAAGGTTTATAAAGAATCAACAGGGGCTTCCCGAGAAAGCCCCGCCATTGTAGAACACACTCATTTGTAGAAAATAGTGAACGTTACCAAATAATGCAAGCTCGAATAAGCCCATACATTTTGATGCTTCTCAAAGTCTTTCTGATAGCATCTATAAAAATTTTTTATTTGGGGATGGCATGGTGGCACAGTAGTTAGCACTGTTGCCTCAGCGCTAGGGACCCAGCTTCGATTCCTGGATCAAACTGTACAGTGGAGTACAAGTTGCCAAGGAAAGTTGAGACTGTGGAGCTTGGGTGGATAACCAATTTTGTATACAATTTTGTCAAGCACTGCTCTTATGGTGTTGCATGCCTTAGTAAGACTTATGAAAAGTAGGTAAAGGGATTAGTCCATATTGGGGATATAGCCATAACAATGGCTGACAAATGAGCACACCTATCCTAACATGGTTGTTTTGATTTATTCCTGGTTTGTTTCAATTTGCATCCCAGATCTTAATTTAAATTGTCTGCCTAGTTGTAAATGATAAGATGTGTTACAAGACATCCCAGTTACACTTAAAAACCTCCCTCAGTTTCTGCAATTAATGCTGCCTTTGTGTATGTGCATGATTCTCTGAGCATTATAAAAAGAGAAAATCCTAGGAAAATTCAGCAGGTCTGACACCATGAGAGACAGATTTAACATTTCAAATCCGTATGACTCTTTTTCAGAGCTAGAGGGGGAGAAATGTGATGGATTTTATACTTTATAAGAGGAGCATATGGAGCAAAGTGGGAGATCAGAAATAGGTGGGAGCTGGGAGAGATTGGACTCGAATGTTTTGGGCAGGAGACAAAGGAAGTGTTAATGGTAGTGTTGAGGACTAAAGGTACTGATAGTGGCATAAAGATAAGATTGTGACACAAATAAACATAGCCATTCAGAATTCTGATTGGTTCCATTGCATCAAATTTCTCCTGTTTTTTTTTTGGAGAATATTGCGCTCTCATATGAGGGGTTTTAGTGTAAGAAAATGGAGCATTTTCCTTTAACATGCGCAGTGTCAGCATCGAGCACTTAGTCCGCTGCAGGGTAGGTAGGTGTAAAGTAAAACTCCTGCCATCACAAGGAAGTTCTTGACTTGAACCAGTGTGACTCTTAGCCAGGTTCAAACTTCTGACAGAGATTCTCGATTTGCATTGTTGATTTAATGAAGAACAGGCAGCTGATTGAAAGAACATTGAATTCTAAATAATTCTGCACTGCTTTTCTTTCAGTACAGAGGCTAAAGGATGTGTCCACACACTGACCTGTCATCACCCTGTTAGTTTTAAGAGAACTGATGGTCATTTAACGGCGGCACTATGGCACAGTGGTTAAACACTGCTGCCTCTCAGCTCCAGAGATCCGGGTTCGATTCTGGCCTTGGGTGACTGTCTGTGTGGAGTTTGCACATTCTCCCCATGTCTGTGTGGGTTTCTTCCGGGTGCTCTGGTTTCCTCCCACACTCCAAAGATGTGCGGGGTAGGTGGATTGGCCGTCCTAAATTGAACCTTAGTGTCAGGGGGCTCAGCAGGGTAAAAAAGTGGGGTTGAGGGGATAAGGCCTGGGTGGGATTGTTGTCAGTGCAGGCTCAATGCGCCGATTGGCTTCTTTCTGCACTGTAGTGATTCTAATTTAGCTGCCAAGATCACAAAGATAATGTCAAGGCTGAGAGAGAATTTAGCTCCATCTTTTGGATTGTGTGTTCCCTTTCATAGTTTATGGAATGTTTGCCATTCCTTTGTACAGAGGGAGTCCTGTACTGTCTGAGGTACAGATGAAACAAGGTGAGGCTCCTTTTTCCTTCGCTGGTAGATGTAAAAAATCCAATGGTACTATTTTGCAATCAACTTGGGAGTTCGCCTGGTGTCCTGGCCAATATTTATCCCTTAATGTACATTGCTAAAAGTGATCATCTTGTCATTTATTCCATTCTGCTTGTGGAAGCTTGCTGTGCACAAATTGCCTGCCATGCTTTCTAAGTTAGAGAAGCCACTTCATTTCAAACTACTTAGTTAGCCATAACTTCTTAGGTTGTGAATGCAAACCTTCCTTTTCTCTTTCCTCTAGCTGGGCTCAATGTGCGACTGTTGAATTATTGGGACAGATAGTTATGTCCCAAGTCCACAGAGCTTGTTGCTGTCTCCAGCCAAGGTGCTGGTCTAGAGTTACTCCAATAATGGGAGGGGAATATATCAACTCCAAGAAATAAGTTAACTGAGCCACTAGCAATTGCTTGTTCATATCCCACAGACCGAGTTATTGATGATCTAAACCCAGTGCTGAATTTCACCCGGAAAGAAGTCGAATCGCTCCTGCATTTTGTGGAAGAAGAACCCATTTCATCAGATACCAACCTAGAGCCAGAGCAAATATGTGATGAAGTGATTGTCAGAGCATGCGCCAAACATAAACAACTTGTCACTAAGGTATGACTTAATGTGTTCAGTATACAAGTCTCAGGACCTGATAGGAGTGCAGGTTCCTGGTCTTTTTCCATGTTATTGAATGACTGTCTGGTTGAATGCACAGTGAGACTGAGCTAGGCAGCCGAAAGGGCTCAGTTTCAGGCCTGAAGCTGATTTAGCTGATTTTATATAGGATACACAGTGCAGAAACAGGTCATTTGGCCCAAACAGCCCTTGCTGGTGTTTATGCTTCACTTGAGCCACCTCCCATTTTTCCTCAACTAAATCTACCATCATAACCCTCTGTTCACTTTTCCCTCAAATCTGTCTGGTTTTCTCTCAAATGCATCAGTACTATTTGCTTCAACCATTCTGTGGTAGCAAGGTCCACGTTCTCGCCACACTCTAGATAGAGATTTCTTTTGAATTCCCTATTGATGGCCTCTAGTTATGTTCTTTCCCACAAGAGGAAACATCTTTTGTCCACTCTATCAAAACCTTAAATTTGGTCTCTGCATCAAGCCAGGGAAATGCCAAAGAGCCAGGATTCTTGCCCTTAACTACTGCTTGTTAAAGATTTACACAGGGTTGTAGAAATCTGGAACACCTTTCCCCTGCCTCCTAAAAAAAGCTGTGTCTGGGGAAACTTTTAAAACCAAGATCAGTCGATTTTTGTTGGCTCGGGATTTCAAGTGATACAGAAAAAGGCAGGTACAGATCAACAGTGATCCAACAGAATAATGGAAAAGCCTCAAGGGCTGAATGGCCGCCTGCTTTGTGCCCATGTTTCTATGTTCAAATGGACATAGACTGGCCTCAGTTTCAAGTTTTAAAGCTGGGCCCTTTGTCTGAGATTCAGTACCACAACTGACCTACTTGGCCATCCAGGAGTTTTTCTACATTCTTTATCATTAGGTTTCTTTTCTTTGAGAAATTAACTGGCTTCTCTTTCTGCAGCAACCTTTCCAGCATGAGTCACTGCTGATGGACCGCAAAGAGTACAAGCTGACCAAGGCGGAGAAAAAAGCAGCAAAGAAGAGTTACGAGGATGAGAAACGAGCATCAGTCCCTTACACCCGGCCATCATATGCCCAGTATTACCCAGCCAGTGACCAGAGCCTTACCAACATCCCCATCTTTAGCCAGCGGCATTGGTATGTAAATGAGAGCGTGCACATGCAGTATAGTATCTGATCACCACAGATCCCACACTGAGTTAATGCTGGTCATAGAAACTCTTCTACTCAGATGTGTGTGTGGGTTGGATCATGTTACCTGAAACTTAATTGTACACCATCATCGTGAAAGAAAAATGTTGTTGGGTCAACCTTTCTTCAATGCTTGCTGTATCATCTCAGAATTGAGATGGCACATGAGTTCAAGAGGGGATCATTCTGTTCCTCTGTGGAACCTATGTTATTGGGACATTGGCTCTCAGCTGCCATACTTCTTGAAGCTTTTCTGAGGAAGAGAAAACAATTTTGTTGCTTGTGTAGCAAACTGTTGGACCTTTGAAGATTTTTTGCTGCAGGTATTTTATGTTCAATTCTTTCCTGCAGGAGGGGACCAATCAAAGGACTGGATGAGAAGCCAGTGGCAAGTGTTCGTCCTTTACAGTCCACGCCTATTCCAATGATGCCTCGGCAGGTTCCAGGTGGAATGGCAATGCCTGGTTCGGGATTTGGTCCAGTGTTCCCTGTTGGTCACCTCCAGCGAGCTGGTGTCGTGGTACAGAAAATCGTCACTACCACAGGTAGGCACTTGGCTTTCCAAGGACACAAAGCAGCCCATTCTTCCATTACCATGATTCCAATAATAGGCAGGTGGAGAAGAGTTCTTAGCAATACAAGAGTAAGTGTGGAGGAATTCTTCCTGGACAGTAACCCCCAGTTGTAGGTGTGGGGGAGGTGAATGTCACACTGTCTGAAGGGGAAGGCACAGACTCTTCTGACAAAACTCTCCATTCATTCCCCACGAGTTGTCAGAAGCAGTATCTCATCTCTGAAGAGGGAAAACATATATTGCCATCCCGCCCCACAATTCCTTTCATTAAAGGTAACATTATATTCACTGTTCTAGGGGTACTGTTCTCCTCCCCACCCCTACCAAACCCAAATGAAAGATTTCCCAACTGCACAAGACTTTCCTTTTCCAACTTGGCCTGAAAGCAGTAACTTTGCATTGTCTCATGAGGCAAGCATTGAGCCTGATATTTTGCTGTGGGGAAGGGGACAGCGTGCAGTTGAGAAAGCAAAGGGAAGATGAATGACCGCCATAACTGGGTTCCCAATGGAAGTTACCATAAAATAACTTAAATTATGAAAATACACCTTCATGGCTTCTCATTTCCTCAAGTTTTTGTAGTATACTGCATTTTCCATTCCATTCTAAGCAGTGATTCCCATGTTAGTAGTTTCTGGTGTTTATAGATTGTATGTGGTTGGTAGAAGTATTTTATTGAACCATTCTTCCTGCTATTTCCCTTTACAGATATCGTTATTCCTGGAACCAATACATCAACTGATGTCCAAGCAAGGATCAATGCTGGGGAAAGCATCCATGTTATCAGGGGAACAAAAGGTAGCTTATAATAGCTGACATTTCATGAGAAAATAATTAATTGGTGAAACACCCTGACCCGTTTCTTACCTTCCCTCATCAGTGAAGCGTTTAAGGTACAAAGTTGTAAACTCGTAGATTAGAGTGCCATCCCAACCCAGCAACTACAAATGTAGTGAATCTCCAATTTTCTTTCCCGCCCTCTGTTCCTCCCATTTGCAGCCAGTGTTTGGAGCTAGCTGTTATGGAAGAATAGAAGTAATCCCCAGTTTAAAAAGGTAGAATCTTAACCTTGCACAATCATTTGGGTCTAGACTAAATATCATGAGATCGCCTTGGGGGAGTCCTCCCATCTTAATTGAACTGTGAAACCAAAAGGCACCAAATCCAGAGGGTGCCTGTTCATTGAGAGATGCCATTTCTTTTAATAGAACGTAGCTTTAAATTATATGCTATATTTTAATGTAATCTTACTAACTTCCTGCTGAGGCCATACTCGACCGTACATGAGGGCACTTGGGGACATTGCAGCACTATATTCTGCAAATTGATGTGTTGTAAATCTACACTTACCATCCCTGTATGGTGAACTCATGGCTTCCATTGTGTTGAAGCAGTTGCCAATTGGAAGAACAACTGTGCTGCAGAGCCAGTAGTTCTGTTTTCATTGGGCTTTTTGGAAACTGGGTAACCCTCCTGCCTGTGACATTTCATTGCTATCCTTTGAAGACCAAGAGGAGAGATAACAGCAGATAATTCTACTTGGTCATTTTGTATTATAGTTTCCATTGGAACGTAAGGAAACTTGGTAGCAGTTCTGTGCACAGCGCGATCCCACAAACATCAATGTGGTGACAGCCAGATTTTTTTTTTCAAAAGTGTTGATTGAAGGATAGATATTGACGAGGACACTGTTGAGAACTTCCCGGCTGCTCTTTGAGATAGTACCAAGTAATCTTTAACATCCACCGGAGAGAGTTAGAGGAGCCTCTGTTTAACCTCTACCAGTGCAGTATTATCTCAGTACTGCTCTGAAGTGTCAGACTGGATTTTAATCATTTGTATCTGAGGCAGGAGTGCTCATACTGAGCCACAGCTGTATGTAGAAAAAGAGACCCAGAGGTACATGGTCCAGGAGTGAATGGAGGGGCAGCTTCCATATGATGATTCACACAAATGTTTGGATTTGGCTCTGCTTGGTGCAAGGTATTAAATGCCCCATTTCACCAAGGCAAAGAATTGCAGGGACTTGAATAAAACAATTGTGTACTTGAAACTGATTTATTACATTTTGTTTGCTTATCAAAGTGCCATGTGCTTTTCTCTTAGGGATGTACATTCGCACATGTGATGGAAGGATCTTTGCCGTACGCATGGGCAATAAACCCAAAGCGACCGAGGGAAACCATGCAGCTGCATCGGGTGAGATCTTTTGATTCCATCTTTCCTTAGTTGACTGTTTGCTGACTTCCTAAGCAAAGAAATGAACGGAACACCTTTACTAATGATCTGCTAGGCAACACATAGGTAAAAACCCCCACAACATCCATGTGGAAGGACCTGATTGCAGTATGTTGCTATGTTGGGACAGGCCTTTCCCAATAAATGGGACTAGTATCAGGGAAGGAAGCAGTCCTGTTAAAGAATGACAGACTGAGGATAGAGCAGTTACCCACCTGACCAGGGGTGATGGTGCATTGCACCTTGAGTTGCGTGAAGAATGGGAAAATGTTATCATATGGGTGCTAAGGAGAGAAATGTGAATCATTTCTCCTGAGTGGTGGGTCTTGATCAATGCAACTTAGTTTGTAATTGAACCACTCAAGAGAAATCTGTCTGACTGGTTCAGACTGAAAAGTCTGCTTTTAACATAGTCACCCGGATAATCCATCATTTTGTTGACAAACCTGAGCCAAAGCCCTGGACACTACCAAGATTAGAAAGAATAAACCAGCTTAATCCCAGCGTAAGTGATAGGTAACCCCTCAATCTTTGATTTTAAAAGTCTGAGGAAAGGAAGAACGGGAAGTGAAGAGTTCCACAGCTTTCTTGGGAAAGAGGGAATTAGGGATTTAAATTCAATACAATGATAAGGATCAGGACCAAGAGTTCAGAGCAGCACTTGTCATTAAGTAGACAGGTTGAAATTATATTACAGCTTTAGAATGAATCACGTGTGGAATCCCCTCATACAGAAGAAGCCAACATACTTCAGCACAGGCTGGAGATGACGAAAGGAATGCTTGAAAATCCAGGTTTTGAAATTGGGAGAGGGAGCTCCAGCAAGTAAAAGATATAAAACAAAAGTAATTTTCTACACTATCTTACACCATCGCAGGATATTCTACAGTGCTTCACAGTCAACAAAGTAATTTTAAGATGTACTCTCTGCTGTAATGTTGGAAACATTACTGACATTAGGGGGGATGGTGGTTTAATGATGTCACTAGACTAGTCACCCAGAGACCTAGGCTAATGTTCTGAGGGACATTGTTTCAATCCCACCATGGCAGCTGGTGGAATTTAAATTCAACTCATAAATATGGAATATAAAGCTTGACTTTGTAATGGTGACAATGAAACTATCATCGATTGTCATAAAAAACCATCTGGTTCACTAATGCCGTTTAGGGAACAAAGTCTGCTGCCCTTACCTGGTCTGGCCTACGTGTCTCCAGACCCGTAGCAATGTGGTTCACTCTTAACTACCCTCTGAAATGGCCCAGCAAGTCACTCGGGTTCAACATAGAAACATAGAAGATAGGAGCAGGAGGAGGCCATTTGGCTTTACGAGCCTGCTCTGCCATTCATTATGATCGTGGCTGATCATCCAACTCAATAACCTAATCCTGCTTTTTCCCCATAACCTTTGATCCCATTCGCCCCAAGTGCTATATCTCTTGAATACATTCAAGGGCAATTCAGAACAAATGCTGATCTTGCCAGCAATGACCAGTTCCATGAAAGAGTACAGGGTAAAAAAAAAAACAATTTTTGGACAGTAAGGTCCCACAGTCAGCAGTGGGATTAATGATAAAATGTACTGGTTGACAAAAAGGTATTGGCCAGGATATCAGATAAGTCGAAGGTAACTGGGAGATGGAGTCCCATGATGGGAAGATCGATATAGAACATAGAACAGTACAGCACAGAACAGGCCCTTCGGCCCACGATGTTGTGCCGACCTTCATCTGAAACCAAGATCAAGCTATCCCACTCCCTACCATCCTGGTGTGCTCCATGTGCCTATCCAATAACCGCTTAAATGTTCCTAAAGTGTCTGACTCCACTATCACTGCAGGCAGTCCATTCAACACCCCAACCACTCTCTGCGTGAAGAACCTACCTCTGATATCCTTCCTATATCTCCCACCATGAACCCTATAGTTATGCCCCCTTGTAATAGCTCCATCCACCCGAGGAAATAGTCTTTGAACGTTCACTCGATCTATCCCCTTCATCATTTTATAAACCTCTATTAAGTCTCCCCTCAATCTCCTTCGCTCCAGAGAGAACAGCCCCAGCTCCCTCAACCTTTCCTCATAAGACCGACACTCCAAACCAGGCAGCATCCTGGTAAATCTCCTCTGCACTCTCTCCAGCGCTTCCACATCCTTCTTATAGTGAGGTGACCAGAACTGCACGCAATATTCCAAATGCGGTCTCACCAAGGTCCTGTACAGTTGCAGCATAACCCCACGGCTCTTAAACTCCAACCCCCTGTTAATAAAAGCTAACACACTATATGCCTTCTTCACAGCTCTATCCACTTGAGTGGCAACCTTTAGAGATCTGTGGATATGGTCCCCAAGATCTCTCTGTTCCTCCACAGTCTTCAGAACCCTACCTTTGACCCTGTAATCCACATTTAAATTAGTCCGACCAAAATGAATCACCTCACATTTATCAGGGTTAAACTCCATTTGCCATTTTTCAGCCCAGCTTTGCATCCTATCTATGTCTCTTTGCAGCCTACAACAGCCCTCCACCTCATCCACTACTCCACCAATCTTGGTGTCATCAGCAAATTTACTGATCCACCCTTCAGCCCCCTCCTCTAAGTCATTAATAAAAATCACAAAGAGCAGAGGACCAAGCACCGATCCCTGCGGCACTCCGCTAGCAACCTGCCTCCAGTCCGAAAATTTTCCATCCACCACCACCCTCTGTCTTCGATCAGATAGCCAGTTACCTATCCAATCGGCCAACTTTCCCTCTATCCCACACCTCCTTACTTTCATCATAAGCCGACCATGGGGGACCTTATCAAACGCCTTACTAAAATCCGTGTATATGACATCAACCGCCCTACCTTCATCAACACACCTAGTTACCTCCTCAAAAAATTCTATCAAATTTGTGAGGCACGATTTGCCCTTCACGAATCCGTGCTGACTATCCCGGATTAATCCGCATCTTTCTAAATGGTCGTAAATCCCATCCCTAAGGACCTTTTCCATCAATTTACCAACCACCGAAGTCCGACTAACCGGTCTATAATTACCAGGGTAATTTCTATTCCCTTTCTTAAACAGAGGAACAACATTTGCCACTCTCCAGTCCTCTGGCACCATCCCCGTGGACAGCGAGGACCCAAAGATCAAAGCCAAAGGCTCTGCAATCTCATCCCTCGCCTCCCAAAGAATCCTAGGATACATTTCATCAGGCCCAGGGGACTTATCGACCTTCAGTTTATTCAAAACTGCCAATACATCCTCCCTCCGAACATCTATTTCCTCCAGCCTATTAGCCTGTAACACCTTCTCTTCCTGAAAAACATGGCCCCTCTCCTTGGTGAACACTGAAGAAAAGTATTCATTCATCACCTCGCCTATCTCTACTGATTCCATACACAAGTTCCCACCACTGTCCTTGACCGGCCCTAACCTCACCCTGGTCATTCTTTTATTCCTCACATAAGAGTAAAAAGCCTTGGGGTTTTCCTTGATCCGACCCGCCAAGGACTTCTCATGTCCCCTCCTAGCTCTCCTCAGCCCCTTTTTCAGCTCATTCCTTGCTAACTTGTAACCCTCAATCGAGCCATCTGAACCTTGTTTCCTCATCCCTACATAAGCTTCCCTCTTCCTTTTCACAAGACATTCCACCTCTTTTGTGAACCACGGTTCCCTCACTCGGCCATTTCCTCCCTGCCTGACAGGGACATACCTATCAAGGACACCCAGTATTTGTTCCTTGAAAAAGTTCCACTTTTCATCAGTGCCTTTCCCTGCCAGTTTCTGTTCCCATCTTATGCCCCCTAATTCTTGCCTAATCGCATCATAATTACCTCTCCCCCAATTGTAAGCCTTGCCCTGCCGTCCGGCCCTATCCCTTTCCATTGCAATAACAAAAGACACAGAATTGTGGTCACTATCTCCAAAGTTCTCTCCCACAACCAAATCTAACACTTGGCCCGGTTCATTTCCCAGTACCAAATCCAATGTGGCCTCACCCCTTGTCGGCCTATCCACATATTGTGTCAGGAAATCCTCCTGCACACACTGCACAAAAAGTGCCCCATCCAAACTATTTGACCTACAAAGGTTCCAATCAATATTTGGAAAGTTAAAGTCCCCCATGACAACTACCCTGTGACCCCCACACGTATCCATAATCTGCTTAGCAATTTCTTCCTCCACATCTCTATTACTATTTGGGGGCCTATAGTAAACTCCTAACAACGTGACCGCTCCTTTCCTGTTTCTAACTGCAGCCCATATTACCTCAGTGTGCATATCCCCCTCAAAGTGCTTTTCCGCAGCCGTTAAACTATCCTTGATTAACAATGCTACTCCTCCACCTCTTTTACCAGCTTCCCTACACTTACTGAAACATCTATACCCCGGAACGTCCAACAACCATTCCTGTCCTTGTTCTACCCACGTCTCCGTAATGGCCACAACATCGTAGTCCCAAGTAGCAATCCACGCCCCAAGTTCATCCACCTTGTTCCGGATGCTCCTTGCATTGAAGTAGACACACTTCAACCCACCTTCCTGTCTACCGGTACCCACCCTTGACCTTGATACCTTCCCCAATACCTCACCACCCTCAACACTGACTTCCGGACTACAACTCCTTTTCCCACTCCCCTGACAAATTAGTTTAAATCCCCCTGAAGAGCCGTAGCAAATTTCCCTCCCAGGATATTGGTGCCCCTCTGGTTCAGGTGCACCCCGTCCTGTTTGTAGAGGTCCCACCTTCCCCAGAACGTGTTCCAATTATCCACGTATCTGAAACCCTCCCTCCTGCACCATCCCTGCAACCACATGTTTAAGTGCACTCTCTCCCTGTTCCTCAACTCGCTATCACGTGGCACCGGTAGCGTACCAGAGATGACCACATGTTTTGTCTTTGCTCTCAGCTTCCAGCCCAGCTCCCGAAATTCCTGTTTTAAATCCCCGTCCCTTCTCTTACCTATGTCGTTGGTACCAATGTGTACCACGACTTGTGACTGTTTCCCCTCCCCCTTAAGAATCCGGAAAACACGGTCCGAGACGTCACGGACCCTGGCATCCGGTAGGCAACAAACCATCCTCGAGTCTCTTTTGCTGCCACAGAACCTCCTATCTATCCCTCTAACTAACGAGTCCCCAATAACTATTGCCCTCCCGCTCTCCTCCTTACCCTCCTGAGCCACAGGGACGGACTCAGTGCCGGAGATCCTCTCACTGCGGCTCACCACTGGTATGTCGTCCCCCTCAACCGTATCCAAAGCGGAATACTTATTGCTAAGGGGAACGACCACAGGGGATCCCTGCACCGACTGCTTCTTCCCAGCCCCTCTCACCGTCACCCATCTATTTTCATTCCGCGGAGTAACTGTATCCCTGAAGCTTCTGTCTATGGCCATCTCTGCATCCCTAATGATCCTAAGTTCCTCCAACTCCAGCTCCAGTTCCCTTACACGGTTTTGGAGGAGCTGCAGATGGATGCACTTCTCACAGGTATAATCAGCAGGGACACTGACGTCGTCCCTCACCTCGAACATAGTGCAAGAGGAACATTGCACTGCCTTCACACCCATCCTCTCTAGATACCTTGCCAGTACCAGGTAGAAACAGCAAAAAATGAATTAACTCACCCCCGCTCGCCCTTTCTGCCCAAGCCCTGTGAGCCAAAGCCCTACAGCTTTCACTCTGCCTCCTGCTCACTCTGCTGCCCGCTCAAAAGTGCGGCCTACTTTTAAACCCTCCAAAAACCTTCCCAGACTCCTGCTGGGCCCACTTCCTGTTTTTAAAAAAAAAACCTCCGATTTCTTTACACAAATTTAACTTTAAATAAATAAATAAATGTAGTGAACACACCAACTGCCTTCTCCTCAGCCTGGTCCTGTGGAACAATGATATTTGAGACTTAGAGGTCGGAGGAGCAGGTCGATCAAGGCTACTGAGGAATTAAGTGTTTATTTTTAATTCAGTACACTGGGAGTTGGGGAGAGGGTAGCGGCCAACTCAAAGGAGCAAAGTCGGAAGTTAGAGAGAAGGTTGAGTAATTGGAGATTGAAGGCGAGTGAACATATGGCTACAAAAACTCATCCTGGATGTTGCCTAAAGGGAGGACTGTCTGACATTATTGAAGGGCAGGGATTGACTTGATTTCCCAGTAATTTTAACTTGAGTTTGTCTTTTTTTTAACAGGTTCACAAGGAGATTCTGTTAATCATGGGAGTCACAGTTCCTCCTCCCCTGACCAGGCGCAGAAGGGCCTTTCCCCAGATGAGATTGCACGGCCCCTTTCCCCAGACAGTCCGGAGATAATAAGTGAGCTCCAGCGTTATGCTGAGGCAGCAGCTGCCAGAGAATCCAGTGACCGGCCGGGGACTGTTGCCAACACACAGGGAGACCACGGCAAACTGAGGCAGGCTCAGCCGTCCGAACAACTCCTGGGCATCAACAGCGCAGCCACGGCCCGCGCTGCTGCCTTGAATGTGCCAATGGCAAGTCGGTATGTGGACTGGACCTCTGGCGCATTTGGGATGGACGTCAGAGGTGGCAAACGGAAGGCATCCTCTCCTTCATTGGAGGACCATGCCCGGAAGCAAAGACACTCGATGCCAACTCAGAACTACTCACTCCCTGCTGGCTTTAACCTATCGTCTGTTGGCTTGAGCCCTGAGATGCCTGGACTGGCTGGTAATTGCCCAACTCTCTTAAACCCCTTGTACAGCACGGGGAGCCCCTACTACACA
The DNA here is from genome assembly GCF_964213995.1 of Mustelus asterias. Taxonomy (NCBI): domain Eukaryota; kingdom Metazoa; phylum Chordata; class Chondrichthyes; order Carcharhiniformes; family Triakidae; genus Mustelus; species Mustelus asterias. Next base: position 95,760,356 of record NC_135803.1, on the reverse strand, counting down.
CTGCCTGGCTTGCTGGGGGACCCGCGGCTGATGTACCCCATGACTACTGACCCGCGACTTGCTGCTAGCACCGCCGGCCCCGCCGTCCCTACCTCAGCGACCGGTACCGCGGCGCCCTTCATGCTTAATCCAACCTCGACCCTGCCCACGGGCCTACTTCCCGGCCTACATCACCCCTTCGCGCAGTCTCTGCTGAATGAGCCCCGGATGTTCGCGCCATACCCAGTGCCCCTGCTCACCAACAGCCTGCCAGCTGGCGTGGGACAAGCCAGCAGAGTCTTTGCACCGTCGTCATCATCGTCTTCTGGCTACCCAGCTCCGGAGCTCCTTAGCACTGCGGCTCCTCAGATGGAGCCGCCCACAGGATTGGACACTGCTGGCAGCTCGGATGACGACGTCATCGAGGTCACGAGCAGTAACTCGGGGTGACCGACTCATAAGGGACAGGGCTGTTATCCAAATCTTTTTAAATAAATAAACATGTCACTCACCCGAATTTTATGGCCGAAGACTACCATTGTAAATGTTGTCTTTTTTACATTTTTTTAAATTATTGGCCAAGTGTTTTTTTTCATCTTTTTTAAATAAAACTTTCCGCTGGATTTTTTTTTTTGTTTCTTGCCTGGAAGGAATTTTTTGCCTTTGTTTAAGAATTTAGCAAAGGTTTGACTTAAGTTAAGCAGGGAAGAGCAGTTGTTCCCTGTCTTTGGCGGGAGGGAGGGTGCGTGGGGTTTGTCAAGGAGCAGTGGCGTATAAAATTGTTTTAAGGGGCCGTGTCTCAATGTTTGAAAGAGCTGTGTCACATGAAGTTTGACCGACACACATTTGTATTTTTGTCTTGTGTTTTGATAAGAGCTGGTGTGCAGAACAAGCAGGACTTGATGTTTTCAATAGTGGAAGGCCAGGAGGGTGAGAGGATTGGCGTATGAGAATCAGTTCCTCAAGTTACGGGCCCTGGATCCGAAATAGAATGGAGTGCTTTCTACCAGTTTGAGAGTTTCCTGAGAGAGGAAGGTGGGGGAGCTTTCTCTAAGAAGCAGGATTGAATGGCTCAGTGGGCTGAACGCACCATTGCAGTGCAATGCTGAGCTGTGCAGCCCAGAAGGCTTCAGCTCCATTTCCAATCTGCCGAGCCTGTTGTCCCAGCTCCACAGATAAAAAAGGAGAAGAAAAGTCCTCTCCCAGTCCTGTGGGTTGTGAATGCCTTGTTAGCAACTGGAAAATTGTACCCAAGCATGAAACAAACGAGGGAGAAGAATTGAAATTGAGTGCCTATGAAGGAATAGTTCGCCATTCTGTGTAATGGGAGGTGCCTCTGAGTACAGCCATGGAGGTTGATTGCAAACTCTCCGTGTGTCCTGCAGAGTGAAAATCATACCCACCTTTCAGTTCCCTTGTTCTCTCCTCAGCTTGGTGCTGTGGGGAATTTGGCAAAATTCTTCACCGGCTACAGAGGAGAGGCAGGTTGGGGAATTTAACTGTGTTTAAAGTACTACGATTGATATTTGATGTGGAGTATCTTGCTTAATTATCCTCTGTAACAGCGCATTGGCGTGTCAAATCACACAGCAAGGCAGAACATATGAACTGTGACTTAACTGGAAGTCTGTTGGGAATTGTTTCATTCAGGTAAAGCTCAGACTAGTGTTTTTACACCAGTATTAAACCCAGAGAACTTTCAGAAGGTTTTTCAGTTTAAGGGCTTGCTTTAAAATTTAAAGCCAGCATTATTATTGATTTTTTTTTTCTTGTAGGTGAATTCCAGTTTTAACTTATTTATGAACTTGGATATCTATTTATCACAAGTTACTACAGTGCAGATGTTTTTGGAGGGAAAAGTATGGGGGATAATAATTCTGACCAAAGTTCAGCTAATATTTGGACCAACTGTAATCAGACCAAATGGATTCTGGCTTCATGGGTTGAATAAGAAACAGTAGATGAATGGCAACCATTTGAAATGGTGTAAGCTGATGGCTCATGCTTGCTCTAAAAGGGTTTGGTGATTATTGTAAAGATTTCTTATTGAATTTAAGATGTTTTCTGTAGTTTTAAAATTGGAGTTAAATTGGGATGAGACAGCCATCATTTGTTAGATTGGTGACTCCAGGTGACCTTATTGCAGTCGATCATGGGGTCACTACTTTGTATAAATGTTTTGCTGCATTTACTACCAGCAGTCATATATATCTTGCTAATTTCAGTCAGAATGTTAGTGTTTATACTTCCTATGTCATCAGTATCACTCAATTGGTCATTTCCTGGAGAGTTGTAGGTTTGAGATGGAGCAGAGAGGGGGAATTCTATTTTACAATTGGCTCTGAAGTGCATTCCACTATGGAATGTATAAATGGCCATTCAAAGTTCCATTACCATGACTATAACCCAGCTGCAATCCCATAAGGCCCCCATATACAATAAATTATTTTATTATTTCCCATTCTTTGGTTTTAACATTTTTATCAGTTACAATTCTTTCTTTAAGAAGGGTTTTCCCTCCCTCCGAAAGGCAATAATTCATGATGTCAGGTATAGCATCACAGGCATCACTGGCAACAGTTCAACACCTTACCCAAGTGGTCATTAAAATTGGTGAGTGGCAGAGAACTATTCTATCACAAGATGCATCACTGTATAATTTAAGTATGCAACCAACATACTAGCACTTGGGGACTAGAGATAGAGTGGTTATAACTTGGATCAATCAGGCAGCCATGACGAGATGTTAATCCAAATGTTTGCCGCAAGAAAATAGACTGATACTGCACACCGGCAGCACTACATGTCTTCTATCTGACTTTGTGAGCAGTCGTCCTGAGATTGGGCTTGACATGCTCCTGCAGAGTTGGTGTCTTTCTATTGTGTACAGACTGATAACTAACTCAAATTAATGGTCACACTGCTTGTGTTTTCTTATTGATGCTGACTCTAAGATCTTCTTTCTAAAGGCTTGTCATTTTGAATGCCTGTCTTTAAAGTAAGCGTGAAATGAAGCAAGATGGTAATGACAGCCCCAAACAGCATTCTCGTCCCTGACGACCAATTTTCCCATTTCCCTTCCCAGCTATATTAGTTTACAAACCCCCTCAGCTCTTAATGGGATTAGTGGTTTCTCTGAAAGCCATTGATGGAGGTGGTTGCCCCCCAGGGCTGCCTGCTGATTGTGAGCTGTGGAGAGAATTCAGGATAATTGTGTTTCACTTTCTTGTTTTAAAAAAAAGAATTATAAGCAGAAGAATTTAACAGGAGAAGCCCAAGAAGCCAGGTGTGATTTGATCGAGATATTTCATCACCACAATCTGTACTGAGCTAGTTTCAATTTGAACTTTTGATTTCCTCCTTGAACTGTTTTCCTCAAGTCCAGAGACTGTTATTTGGGAATTGTCATAAGAGGTGGGCAATATTACTAATCCATAGAAGCCTTAGAGATATTAGCTATGCAAGTTTTTTTAAATAGAATTTTTTGTTTGAACAGAGCACAGATGGGGTGAGATAAATGAGGCTTTAACAAACTTGTCAAACTACTAAAGATGTGACCCCACCTGTCAGCTAATAATGGTGAAGTTACCGAATCTCCAAAGACTTGAAATTGTTTCTTGGATCCCTGTATCTGTTGCGTCCTGTGCTGTAAGACCCAAAATAGAAGGGGTTGATGAAGAGGGAGGGGGGAGTTCTGATTTTGTGTTATCCTGCCATTCAAATATCCTGGTCAACTTTATTTAAGCCAGTAACTGAGTGAGGCCTTGGAAAAATTGGTGCCTGGGGGCATGGGATACCAGTGCTGGCAGTGAAAGCTGCTAGTTAACCTTGGAGATTTGGTTCTGGGCAATATTCCATTGTAGCAACAATTGTACTAATGCATCGAGTTCTTTGTTAAACCTTCTTGAAGTCTGTAAGGAGCCAGTATATTCTTTTATTTTGTATACACAGGGCTCTCAATCTCTTTCCTTTATTAGCTTTTTGTTGAGGGAGTCGGGGTAACTTCATATTTTGGGTGTACCAAACATCAAATCATGTGCTATTAATATTTTGGCGTGTCTACAGTCATTGACTATATCCCACTCCCACCTTTATACACTACTCCTGCTGTTAATGCAGACTTCAGCCCTCTGTTCCAGTCAGGTTAATCTGCTTTTATGTGATGAATTCAAATAACCCACGTTTTGTAATAAAGGAGGTTGGTTGGGAGGTCAGTTTGAGCAGTGTGGATGTGGACTATTGCTGGTTCTGGAAGTGTGTTTGTGATGTCTCAACCATTGTTGATGGTGAGACTGATATCCTGTGAAAGAGCATGTCGCTATGCTCCTTCAGCGAGTCATCCAATCATCCATTCTGTGGTCGTCTTTTCAATGGGACAAATTCATTTAGATTTCCTTCGTCCCAGTTGTGTTTTAACCATGCGGGTCTGTTCCATTTTTACAGTGAAAATTATTGCTGCAACGCTGGCGTCTCTATTCCTTTCTGGATTCTGTGTATTATGCCCAGTGCTATGCAAGTGCTCTTTATCCTGTATGCCACAGAGTGTGTTGTACAGATGAGATTGTGTTGTGCAATTGTCATGATTTTCTCACACTTGCTTTGTGAGTTAGACAGGGAAGTCTCACTACTAACCAGTGTGAATTTCTGCATCTCTTTTCCCTTGGCTCTTTCTGATAGTGCTTCCATTGTTTTCCAGTGCTAAATAGTTGAGTGTGATGCACCTGCAATTGGAGGTGTGTTGTCTTCTGCCCCTGGAGTGCCCTACACTGGACAAAAGTCTATTTGTTTGCTCATTATTGAATGAGGAAAAGGATTTGACACATCTTGTTAAGCCGCAGAAATTGTTACCACTAGGATTTAAGGGAGTCTGTGGTGTTAATTGCTGTTCATGCATACGTAACAGGTGCAAAGTAGGCAAGACCTCATCCACTGCCTCAGCAATGGAACTGATGCTGTCTCTGCACCAAGCAGGCCCACAACAAGCAGGTTGCCCTTGATCCCTCCAATTTACAGGAGACAGAATGGTTCAAGTTTATTCCCCCCTCTCTCATCCGCTCCCCCCTCGCATAAAATCAATTGAAAACTAGTTTGTTCAAAATAAAAACAACTTTTTTGTAATTAAATGTTACAAGTCTGTAAACTGCCTAATTGACCTCTTGTTTTATTTTGTAAAATGAAAAATAAAGACTAGCTCCTTTTGTGTTTTAGTAGAGAAATCCTTTACCCATGTGTCTGTGTGTTAATGTTCTTGAATGAGTTTGTGTACTGTGCTGCTTAATTCATGATTAACACATCACTCATTTGTCAAGGAGTCTTCTGCCTGTAGCATCGTCTCTATAGCGTGTATTCAAAATAAATGACCCAATTTGCAATATCTGTCTGGGGCCGCTGATAATTTTGTGCAACACCAAAAGTCTTGAGTGAAACCGAAGATTTATCCAGACCAGACAGAAACCTTTAAAGCAACAATAAGGTCTGTTTTCTCCTGACATTTGCAAGCTGTGCTGTTGGTCTCTAAACCTCAGTTTGACTTCACCCACATTTCAACTCATTCTCTACTGAAACCCTCATTTGTGCTTTTGTTACTCCGACAATTCTGACATGCTCCTGGCTGGTTCATCACTTTGTTGAGAATTTATTTTATGACTTCACTTTTCACTCTCCCTATCATGGTTACTTTAGAATGTAGCCCAAGTTGCCAGTGGCTGATACAGGGGTCCCTTTAATTGGTTTTGACCTATCCATAAATCAGGTGAGTTTGCATCTATGTAAATACCATCCATCTGGAGTGTGAGCTTGCTATCCTCCCCTCTCCTGAAGGTAGGTGGATGTCCTCCAGTGCCTTAGGCAAGTGGCCATGTGTAAATTTAGGACAGTGTGTTAGCAGGCTGCTTGGCCATAGCAATGTATCATCATGCCTTTGACTGTAATGTACTTTTAGCAGGGATTTCTGGAAAGTTTGGAATGTGAATCCTGAATCCAAATGTTATCATCCCATCAGCTGAGTTTGGCCATCCATACCTTGCAGCAGACAGAGCCATTATCAAAATTTCAGAATCTGTTCTGTATACTTTTTCAAAAATATCTGAACTAGTGGTTAGCACTGTTGCCTCTCAGCGCCGGGTTCGATTCCCAGCTTGGGTCACTGTCTGTGCGGAGTCTGCACATTCTCCCCCTGTCTGCGTGGGTTTCTTCCGGGTGCTCCGGTTTCCTTCCACAGTCCAAAAATGGGCGAGTTTGGTGGATTGGCCATGATAAATTGTCCATTAGTGTCAGGGAGATGAGCAGGGTAAGTATATGGGGTTACAGGGATAGGGCTTGGGTGGGATCGTTCTTGGTGCAGGCTCAATGGGTCGAATGGCCTCCTTCTGCACTATGATTCTCCCACTAACAGTGGTGATTTATGTAAGAGTTTGATATTGAGAATGGAGAATTTTTATATTGGTTAGTGGAACATTACCTTCGCTCGCTTGGCCAAGATTTATTGCCGTTTTAAACTGCCCTCGGGAAAGTAATTTTGTGTGGCACAGTGGTTAGCACTCTGCCAGCCTTGGGTGAATATCTCAGTGGCGGACCACTTTTTAGTGCTATCTTTTAGCTTGGAGTTTTCACTTGTAAGGCTGCAAATGGCTTTCGTCAGAAAATCTGGATGTTATTTCGGGCCAGTCATCCAGACTTGAAATGTTGGTTCTGTTCTTTCTCCACCGATGCCGTCAGACCTGTTGAGATTTTCCAGCATTTCTGTTTTGTTTCAGATTTTCACTGAGCTGAGGCAATTTTGTGGATGTAAGTCATCAAAGTTGAGATACTGGAGTTGTGACTTTTGATGCTGGACTAGCATCAAGAGTTTTACTCAAATCCCTCCCAAGTTGGGAAAAGTGAATTCATTAAATCTTGTGATTTGTGAGCTGCCATCCAGATAAAATGAGCATTCTGGAATGCACAGCTTGAGCCTCCATCTCTGTGATGGAGGAAGATTTAATTGTGACTTTCAAAAGGAGATTGGATAAAGCACCAGAAGGGTAAAGAATTTGCAGGATCATAAGGAAGAAGGAAATGGTATATCTAAATTACTCTTGGACACTATGAAAGCTGCAATTGTTATTAACACCCAAATAAAAGCAAAATATTGCAGATTCTGGAAATTTGAAATAAAACAATGTTGGATAAACTCAACAGGTCTAGCAGTATCTGTGGAGAGAGATGTAAGGTTGTTTCAACTCCATATAACCCTTAGAATTAGAATTATAATAGTCATATGGACTCAACATTACCCATTTATCTCTCCACAGATGCTGCCAGAGCTGTTGAGTTTATCCAGCATTTTCCGTTGTTAACATCCAACTGATTCAGGGAAAGTAAAATGCTCCTTCTCTTCCTTGCCTGACCAACATGTGACTCGATCCTCTAGCCTGTGGTTGATTCTTAAAGTCCTCGGAGCGACTAGTCAGGGTCACCCATATCCTGAGAACAAAATAGCAGTCTTCAGGCTGTGAGTTGTTCTTTTGATAGACATTTTATTTCTGTAAACAGTTAATTGATAATTGAACCACAGTTCTCTTATATCTTAAGCTAGTTTTTTACTTTAAAGCCAGTGAGCTCAATCAGCTTTGCAATGAACAGCAGGAAACACGGAGCTAGTCTACTTAAGCGAATCGATCAGGAAGTTAATGGTTAAGGGACTGTTTAGATGTCAGTTATGGAGCAAAGAAATGTGATTCCTGGAAGAAAAAGATACCAGTGGAAGTTACCTGGACAATAAGAACAAACCTTGATTGCACCCATGCCTATGTCAACAAGGCTGTGTTAGTGGTCTCTGGCCTTTGAAGTGAGGGTTCAAGTACTACACCTGGGTTGACACTAGTGCAGTATTGATTTGAGAGGGTGTTGCACAACTGGAGGTCCTGTTAGTCAGCTCAGATATTGGGGTTCTGGCTGCCTGTACAGGTAGATGTTCAATATCCCACAGCACTTGGAAGGGCTGGAGAGTTCTCCCAGTGTGTTGGCCAACAATCTTCCCTCAGCCAAACAAATCAGTCATTCCACTGGCCACTGCTTGTTTCTAATATGTCATGTTTGCCTATGTAACAACAATAATTGATTGTATATGAAGCATTGCTGAGACAGGATAATGTCAGGTAAATGCAAGTTCTTCCATAACAAGCATATCTCATTACAGGACTGTACAAAAATTGCAAATACGTCAAGAACTTTAACTAGGTTACAGGATCAGAACTCTAAAAGCATTGATCTTTATTATTTAACTGTTGTAAATAGAAAACGGTCAATTTACATGGCTCTGAGTTTATCGTAGGGAATGAAGTTGGGCAGGTATGATCTGTAAGCTCATGTCAGTCATGGTGATAATTTAGTTAGATTAGGATAAAAATTGACCAATTTTAAATGTGGGAAATTGGGAAAACTTTGCTTAGCTCCAATGTGATTTCGTAATGTGAGCTGGTAACAGCTACTGGAAGGTAAATCAGTGTCATTGCCCTTGGTGACATTCACGGAGGAGAGGTAAGTTTGAGTGAATAAGGCGACGGTGAATCCAATGGTGACAATGATCTCAGGTGGAAGGTAAGACAGTATCTCAGGAAGACATGGCTCTACCCTGACAAGCCCATCAACAAGATTGGATGTACTCAAATCAGTGACCGATTTAATGATCTGACACATCCCAGAAGGTCCTTGGGACTTTAAGTCACTGTTGAGTAACTAGCCAACCTGCTTTCTTAATAAGGGTCTTGGGGATATAACCAGCACTGAGGGATTAAAAGCCACTGTCCTAACTGAACAAGTAGCAGAAATATATTGTGCCATTTGAGCTAGTTCAGCTTTAGCAATACTTCCCCTTTCCCACCAATCCCAGATATGTGTTCAAACTTCAGCAAAGATCTCCAAGCTTATGTGTCTCTAAAGGGAGACTGCATTTTCATATCAGGCAAACAGAAAGTAAGGCAAACCAATTATAGTGAAATTATAACACAGTAACGGGTTGTTAAATGTTGTTGGCATTAGAAAGAAAAATCAACATGATATGGTAGCCAATACTCAATCATAGATATAGGTTTGTGGAAGGAACACCAATGATCCAGGACAAAGCAACTCACTTGATTGCAACCCTTCCACAAACGTTCACTCTCTCCACCACTGATGCACAACTGCAGCAATGTGTACCATCTACAAGATGCACCGCAGGAACTCAGCAAGGTTCCTTGGGCAGCACCTTCCAAACCCACGACACCACCTGGAGGTTTACGTCCAAGTCACTTGTCATCTTGACTTAGAGAAGGAACAGCGATATATTTCTGTCACTAGTTCAAAATCCTGGAATTCTCTCAACGCATTGTGGGTGTACCTACACAGCCGGACTGCCGTGGTTCAAGAAAGCAGCTCACCATCGTCTCAAGGGCAATTAGGGATGAGCAACAAATGCTGGTTTAGCCAGCAACCCCTGAATGAATAAGAAAAAAATTCAACCCCTGGAAAGTGTGACAAAATGCTAGTGGTCAGGACTAGTCTTGGTGATTAAAGATGAAATCACTTCAATGACCAGAGAATATAATGAGGTAAGCAGGCAGTGGAGACTATGGCTAGAATTAACAAGCAGGGGTAGTTTTCTATAGGGCCCAGGTAGCATTTGTGAAATTGAGATTGTATAAATGTAGTAATTAGACAAATAGTAGGAACACTGGTTTAATTGGGGGATTTTAACTTTCATATTGCTTGGGATAAGAAGACTAGGACATGTTAGAAAGGTAGTAAATTTATTTAGTATGTTCAAGATAGTTTTCTTCATCAATATACATCAATCAACAAAGCATGTGATATTAGATTTAATAAGTAACGAGCCAGTTTTAGCTGCATCAACATTTTTCTAATAATGATCACAAAATGCTTTAGTTCAGTGTAGTGTTTGATAGGCATAAATGTGAAACTTAAGATTTGAGATTCAGGAAAGGTTGATTGATTTCAAAGAGATGAGAGAGAGACTGTCTACAGTAAACTGGGTAAATCTGTTAATGGGGGAAAATAACACAGAAGATAGCGGGCGGTGTTCAATAAATAATTTAATGCAATACAGAATCAGTGCAATACAGACCCCTAGGTGCTGGAGTTTTTACTTGTCAAAAATAAAGCCATGGACAACTAAACAGAAACTTGGTTAAAACTAAAAGAAAATGCATTAAAAATGCAAAAAAGCACAAATCCTGGCACATGGGAATAAAGAATAACGATGTGTAACAAAAGTAAGAGTTACAAATAGGGAGTATGTGAAGAACCTGTAAAGGAAATTCAAATCAACACAAAATAGTTCTACAATTATATTAAGGAATAGAGGGTGGTTAGGAGCAATGAGGGTTCTTAGAAAACTAATAACTGTGATATTGCCAATGGAAATGGTGAAGGTGCTAAATAATCACTTAGTGTCAGTATTTACAGTAAAGGAAGAGAGTTCAGCCTGCTGAACATTCCAAGGAAACTAATGTTGAATCAGCTGGGATTGATCAAAACAAGATAACAGTAATGTGTGAAATAATGGCATCAAAAACTGGTATATACCCAGACTTCATACCCAAGGGTTTAAAGAAAGTGGGTGAGATGTCATTACTATAATCTTGAAAAGTTTTCTCCATTCATAAGATTTAGATCATAAAATTGTGCATAAAACTCCGCTATTTAAGAGAGAGCGAAACCAGCAAATTATTCTTGAAATTAGAACAGAGAATGCTGGAAAATTTCAGTAGGTCCAGCAGCATCCATAGGGAGAGAAAACAGAGTCAACATTCTAAGTCCACATGGACTCAAAACATTAACTCTCTCTCCCTACAGAGGTGTCCAGACCTGCTGAGATTTTCCAGCATTTTCTACTTTTATTTCAGATTTCCAGCATCTGCAGTATTTTATTTTAGCATTCCTGGGATGTCCAGCTGACTGACACACTTTCTCTATTGTAAATACTGACAGAAAGCAAATCCAAAATATCTATCATTTTTAAAGAGGTGAATATAGTAATGGGGAATGTCTATGGATGGTATTTATATGAATCCCAAAAGGCATTTGATAAAAGTCTCTCATAAGAGACTGAGAGTTAAGGTTGAATCTCATGGAATTGAAGGCAAATTATTGACCTGGTTAGAAAATAGACTGTACAGCCAGTGACTGAAAGAAAGAACACCAGGAAAGCACCCATTATTTATACTGGGACCTCAACTATTTACTGCATTTATTAATTACTTAGATGACGGGATAGCAAGTCATATATCCAAACTTCCAGATGATGCAAAAAGAAATGTGAAATTACGAAAAGATATTAATAGATTTTGTGGATGAGCAAATCAGATCATAAGGAGCAGGAGTAGCCCACTCAGCCCATCAAACCTGCTCCACTATTCAATAAGATCAGGGATGATCCAATTGTGACCGGAACTCCACTTTACTGCCTGCTTCCCGCAACCCTCAACTTCCTTGTCGATAATTTGGTTAATTCAGCCTTGAATACAGTAAATAACTGCTCTCTGTGCAAGAGAATTCCAAAGACTAATTAATAATGGTTTTCCAAGAGAAGGAATTCCTCCTCATCTGTGTCTTAAATGGGAGACCCCTTATTTTGAAACTGTGCCCCCTAGTTCTAGATTTCCCACAAGAGGAAACATTCTTCCAGCATCTGCCCTGCCAAGCCCCCTTAGAATCTTGCATGTTCCAATAAAATCACTAGGATGTGGGCCATTGGATCCAGGGGACTTGTCAGCCTCTAGTTCCATTAGTTTTTCTAGTATTTTTTCTCTAGTGATCATGAGTGTTTTAAGTTCCTCCTAAATTCCTCCTCCTGTCCTTTTGCCTCTTGATTTTCTGCTATTCTTGAAATGTTTTTGTGTCTTCTCCTGTGAAGATAGATACAAAATACTTGTTCAAAACTTCTGTTTCCTATTATTAATTCCCCTGTTTCACCCTCTAAGGGACTAATGCATACTTTTTCCAAACTTGAAGCTTTTGCTGTCTTTTTTATATTTCTTGCTAATTTACTCATGCTCTAATTTCTCTTCATACTTTTCTACTTACCTTTATTTAAGTTGAGACGTTAGTTTCTTATCCTCAGACTGAATGTGAAATTCTATCAATGTTATGATCACTCTCATCTTGGAAATCCTTTACTATGAGCTCTCATTATACAGGTCTTAAGTTTATTCCCTGGTTGGGAATTCCCATATTGAATACACTATGACATCATCCTCCAGGTTATTTTTGCCAACTTGATTCCCTCAATCTATATGAAGATTAAAATCTCCCATGCTAATCACAGTACCTTTCTTACAATCTGTAATTATTTATTGATTGATATTGTCCTACAATGTAGCTACTGTTAGGGAACTTATACACCATTCCCACCAGTGATTTATTTTCTTTGCTACGTCTTATTTCCACCCAAACGGTTTCTATATCTTGATCTTCCAAGCTAAGATCATTTCTCACTACCATACTGATCTTATCCTTTATTAACAGAGCCATCCCACCACAATATCCTTCTTCCTGTCCTTCTGAAATGTCAAATCCCAATGAATATTCAGGTGCAACCATGTCTCTGTAATGGCTATCATATCAAACTCATTTATTTTTAATTGTGGTATCAATTCATCCATCTTGTTTATGACCGCTGTGTGCATTCAGATAAAGAGCTTTTAGTTCTGTCTTTTCATCCTTTTTCCCTACCCTGACCTTATTTGTTGGTACAAATTTATATTCATACCCTGTCCCATCCTGTTACATACTGGTTATCATGTGTATCACCACCTTACATTATTGCTTGTCCTTTCCCTTGATAACCCTCCGCACCAACACCAACACCCCGCCAATCATCTCACACTACACCATTTTAGTTTTAAATCCTCTCTACAGTCAGAGTTACACAATTTAGCCAGTGGGGTCCAGGTGAAGATCATCCCAGCAGTACCCTCTTTTCCCCAGTACTGGTGCCAGTTGCCCCACGAATTAAAATCCATTTCTTCCTCACCAATTTTGAGCCACACATTCAACTCTCTAATTCTAGAGCAGTGGCTCCCAAAGGGTGCGGTGCGCCACACTGGTGCGGTGAGAGAGGATGGCAAGTGTGGCGGGAAGATTCAAGGACAATAAAAGAAACATTTAAACATGGTTTAAACAAGCATTGTTTTATACTTTCTGGATGTCCCATGATCATATAAAGTAGTTGTGTTCTATGTTATGAATCAAGCACTGCTAGGAGTTGTTTTTTTTTGTTTTTGAATGTATTTCTTATCAATAAAAGATTCGGTGTGGCGTGAGAAAATTTTTATTCCGAAAGCGCGGCCCAGTGAAAAAAGTTTGGGAACCACTGTTCTAGAGGCTTTTGCTGTCTCTTTTTGTATTTCTTGCTAATTTACTAATGTTCTAATTTCTCCTTCATATTTTTGTATTTTCCTTTAGTTAACTCCAATTTCTTATCCTCAGACTGAATATGAAATTCTATCAATGTTGTCTCACCTTGGGAATCCTTTGCTATGGGGTATCATTACACAAGTACTCCCATACTCCACAGTGCCATTGTTGGTTTGCTCATTTTTCCTGTGGGAGTGGGGGGGCACAGGAAGACCTATGGTTGGGGGGGGGGAGAGAGAGAGCTGTGAGGGGAGGATGAAAAACCTGACAGAGTGTGGGGTGGGGGGGGGCGTGAGAGTGACCTGTAGGTGGAGTAGTGACCTGTGGGAATGGGGTTTTTTGAAGTGTAGGGTTTTTAACTAAAAAGCACCTACCTTTGCACTGGCTGCTTTGGAGCAGGAATCATATCTCAAAGATTGGTTGTTTCTACCATTAAAATCGCAAGGATTTGAAGGGGTTTCACAGTGATTAACATGCGGTTGGAGCTCCACAGTGGACATTGCTGCCTAAGAGATCACCAAAATCTCACCTGAGTCACTACCCACAGGTTGGGGAAGCCCTGTTCTAGAACTGGAAAAAACAACTAAAAGCAGGCCCTGCTTTCCCCTCAGTAGCCATACCTCATCACACTCGGGCTTCTTTGCTCCCACTCTGAGGCAAATGAATTTCAATGCAAATGTGATATCATCCTCTTTGAACCCAAAAAAGGGCAAAAAGGATATTTTCAAAATGATGAGGCGCTAGAAACAGAGGAGTTCCAAATAGACTTGGGAGATCCAGGTACATAGATCATTAAACATCAGGAATAGGTGCCAAAAATAATCAAAAAAAGCTCAGGGAAAGCTGGAGAACTAGTATATATGTCATGTTCCAGTTGTACAAAGTCCTGGTTATACTGCACCTGGAGGCCTGTGAACATTCCTGACACCGCACTTGAGGAGTATCTTAATGGGAGTGCAATGTTGATTTACCAGAATGATATGTGGACTTCATGCATTAAATTTCAGAAGAGATCACTCAAACTAGGGTTGCATTCCCTGGTGATCTAATTGAAGTTTCCAAGATAGGAAACTTCAGAAACTGAAGTTTCTGCTGGCTGTGTGGCAGGGAGGGGTGGGTGCTGGGCTACGTGGGAGAGGCTAAAAATTAGAGCCAGACCTCCCAGGAGTGAGATTGGAAATCATCCCTATATACAAAGGGTAGAAGAAGTTTGGAACTTAGAAATGAATGCTCGATCAACTCCTGATTTAAATCTGAGATTGATAGATTTTTGTAAAGCGGAGGCATTGAGGGATACGGTACAAAGGCAAATATATGGAATTAGGTCAAATGTTAGCCACAATCTCATTGAATGGTGGAATTAGCTTGAGGTGAGCATTGGCTGCCATATTTCTTACATTACAACAGCGACTGCAATTCAAAACTGCTCCACCGACTGAAAGAAGCTTCTTAAGGTCACAAAAGGTGCTTTAAAGTTTTTTTTAAAAAACCCTCGAGTTATCGGGGCAACTGGGTGGCAATTTTAATTACAAATAAAAAAAATTGCCTGTGTAATCTGACTGAAAGTTTGCCTTGCCTACGATTTAGCAGAACATTTTCAAAAATAATTTTCACATTCTACCCAGTAGTACCTTAGCAAACCTTGGATCATCACCCTTTGTTTGTGGTGGTTTAACCGATACGCCTTAGCTACATCTCTGACCCTTACAGTGTACCAATTGTTTTATCCCACTCCTTTCCTGAAGGCTCTTGGTGGGATAGAGATTCCACACTGGCAACTGCCTCATGGTACTTGCTGCCAGTGACTATTCATCCTACACAAGTCTCGACTTCCTCCCTGTTATCATGTTTACTTTATAGACAAGTCGTTCAGTGCCTGGAGTTTCTGTTGCAGCTCCACCAGGATACACCAGGCTGCTGGTGGGTGTAGCCACCAATTCTATAGTCTAAAAATACCCACTGACCACAGATGGCATTTCAAATGCAAGTCCTGTGGGCGATATGTGCGTCCAGTTTACAGAATACTTAGCACTCAAGAGAGGATGCAGCACTGACACAACATCATTGCTTACCTCCTCCCTCTTTCTTTCATCAATACCTTGCAAAGTTTGAGCTTAATTAAAACACCAGGATAAAACACTGTTCATAACAAAAGGAGCAAAACAGCAGTACGGAAAGGAAGGGGTTTGGGATCCTGGGCACAGCTGAGTGGTCCTCTCTTTCCCAGATGTGTTGTCAATGATAATAGAAACCATCCTCTGTGATGTTGAGAACCTCCAGCCTTTATCCAGGTTGAATTGGCTGTGCTGGAGTTTTAGAAGCTTTTTGTTTAAAAAATATCCTGTCCTGTTGTTCCTCCATTCATTGATTGCTGCAGATGGCTGATGAGGATCGTGCTGACGAGGTCTGCTTCTTTCTCCTCTTATTCAAGAGGGGGTTACTGGTTTTGTCCAAGTCCTTAATCGTTACCTGGTCGTAGTCGACACGCATTGTGGCGAGTGCACTTGTCATTTCATCCTAAAACCAGAGTGTGGAACACTGCATTAGAGCAAACAACTATCTTAGGTGCCGAGGTTTCTGTAAAATCTGTGTTTTAAAATGGAAATTACCAGCAGCAATTCTTTTTTTAAAAAGTCACACAAATGGTTTGAAATGACATTGTCTTACACTAACGATGGGTTTAGTTTAAAGGGGTGACCACTGGTGTAAAATAGTCATGGCTCATCGAGCTTGTTCCACCATTCAATACAACAAATGCTGATCTTAAGCTCCAACTCCACTTTCTCACCCATTCCCCATATCCTTTAATTCCCCGAGACCAGAAATCTGTCTGTTCCAACCTTAAATATATTCAACAATGGAACATCCACAACCCTGAGGGGTAAAGAATTCAAAGATTCACAACCATTTGAGTGAAGCTTTGCAAAGATCCTTCCCAAGATTCTCCTGTGTTAGCCATTACTTTCCATTCTCTCGACAAGCTTTGCCCCTTCCATTTCATTTTTCTGTTGATTGGTTACCCAATGCTTCGAATTTAAAATTCTCCTTGTTGTTTTCAAATCTCTCCATAGCCTCATCCCTCACTATGTCTGTCATTTCTTCCAGCCCTACACCCTCACGAGATATCATGTTACTGCATATCTGGCCTCTTGAGTATCCCTGGATGGGACTTTCCACCTCACCTGCTCACGGTATGTTTTGTGGTGGCGGAGGCAGTCCACCCATGATCTTCCGGTCCCGCCACTGTCAATGGGTTTTCCCCAAGGAACCTGTGGTGGGGTCACTATTGGCGGGATTGGAAGGTCCTGGAAAATTTCAGCCTCTGGTTTAATTGTTCCACTATTAGCAGCTAACATCTTGAACTCTGGCATTCCTTCCTCAAATCTCTCCCCCTCTCTCTTCCTTTAAGATGCTTCTTAAGAAACTCTGTCTTAATATCTGCTTCTGTGGCTTGCTGTCTGATTTTGTTTGAGAACACTCCTGTGAAGCACCTTGGAATGTTTTAGCATGTCAAGGCACTACAGGAATGCAAGTTGTTGTTGATCTAATTCAGAGAGCAACAGGAATGAGGAACTCACTGATACACTGAATGGTCGTCTCCTGGGCCCGGCCACCTTCATGAAGGTGCTGCTTTCATCATTGACCTTCCTTCCATTATCAGGACAGAAGTGGGAATGTTCACTGATGATTGTTCAGCACCATTTGCAACTCCTCAGATACACAATCACTAACCCATTTCAGGGCATGTTTGTTGCATATATGGGATAGAAGTGAGTACAGGTTGGAAAGAGGAATTTGATGGGAGGGGAATTGTGTGGACGACAATCATCTATATAGTCTTGTGGAGTTAAACAGCCAGCCTGTTTCTATGGTATAGATTGTGTAATTTTAAGTTGCATTTTTAGTTCTTTATCTTAGCAGTTCTTGCTCTGCACGTCCCACATACGTTGTTTTTTTTAAGTAGGTCGTTTATCCTAGATATGTTTATTCTTGAGTAAAGCCCTGACTATCCCAATGTAACTACAATACTGGAGATCTGAAGTAGAAACAGAAAGTGCTGGTAACTCAGTTCTGGCAGCATTTGTGCAGAGAGAAAGAGTTCATGTTTCGTGTCGAATATTGGAACTGAAGGGTAGAAATTTGATGGTGATGCGCGTTATCACACACGAGGCTTGATGCTCAGGAAATAAAGGCTTTTATTTGCTGTAACAAGGCAGCTACTAATTATATACACGATCCCAGACTGAGGGGTCCCAGACAGAGCAGAGACCTTTATACCTCTCCCAGGAGGCGGAGCCCGACTGGGATGTACCACAATAACTATAATACAAGGTGTAACAACCCAACCCTAACCCCAACAGCAACATATATACATACTTGTAGTACTGGCCAGACCCTGGCTCAGTACTATCTAGTGGGAACCATCGATGGTTCACCACAGATGGGTTCTACGTAATTGAAAGGTGGAGTGGAGGAGAAGGAGAGGGTGGGAGAGATGAAAGGACAAAGATGCCCTGGAACAAAAGGCAAAGGGTGTGATAATGGTTGTAGTAAAGAAACAAAACATTGATCCAGAGCAGTGTTAACGGCAGAATAAAGGGCAGCTCTGTGCAAAAGCGAAAACACAAAAATAAAATCAGCACATGGCAAAAAATGGAATTAAAATGGGCAGCATGGTGGCACAGCAGTTAGCACGGCTGCCTCACAGTGCCAGGACCAGGTTTGATTAAACCTTGGGTGATTGTGTGATTGACATTGGGTGATTGATATTCAATGGCATTACCGGGCACTGCTGCCTCACAGTGCCAGGGACCCAGGTTTGATTCCCGGCTTGGGTCACTGTCTATGCGGAGTCTGCACGTTCTCCTCATGTCTGCGTCGGTTTCCTCCGGGTGCTCCAGTTTCCTCCCACAGCCCAAAAGACATGCTGGTTAGGTTCACTGGCCATGTTAAATTCTCTTTCATTGTACCCGAACAGGCACAAGAGTATGGCGACCAGGGGATTTTCACAGTAACTTCATTACAGTGTTAATGTAAGCCTACTCATGACATTAAAAAAATAAATAAATAAAACAACATCCTGGGGGTTACCATGGACTAGAAACTTTGACCAGTGGTGCTATATAAATGCAGGATCATTCTTCTTATTCCTATCCATGCTCTTCATAACAGTGCACCCTTTTGTTGTACATTATATTCCTGTGTTTGATAATGGGTGAGAACACACTAACCTTCACCTCCTCCCACATATCTTTCTCTTCTTGGAGCACTCGACTCGTATGTAGTGGAGTCTGAGGAACCACCATCGACTGCTGAAAGTACAAAGAATGATTTTTTCATAAGCTGCTCTACAGCAGGTTTTTTTTTGTACAACAGTCCCCTCAAATGTTACCATTAATTTAGTAAGGCTGCTACATTGGCCTGTTTGGGAAGCAGGAACCACTTGGCCAGGGCACCAGCTCCTGGTTGCTACGCAGAAACATCTGGACAGGATGTCTGTTGAGGACAGGGTCAGACTCAACCTTGGTGCTCCATCACCGGTACTCTTTCCTGCTCTAACCTGCTTATAATTTCGGCGTACACTGGTACCTGAAAGTCTGGCTGAGACTGAAAAATGACAAGCCTGAATTGGACCGAAAACAACTTTAGCAGGAAGGCGGAAACTGGATAGTGGAGTGCATTTTCTGCACTTAACATTTGATACAGATGTCCTGTTACAACCATGTTAGAGTCTCTCTTCTGTAGTGGTGTATACACAACTAAAAGACAGTCATACCCCAAGCCGGTCATGATGTTATTATCTATAAATCATTACTACCCTCTATATGAACACACGCGCGCACTCTCACACACAGACACTCCTTTTCAATTGGACAGCTCTTCAGTTCTCAGATACACCAGTACAACAGCAGAGTTCAAATAATCTCCCGCAAAAATGCAGAGTACGGTATCAATCCTATGAAGCCACACTGGATCGTGGTGTTTTGAACATAGGGCTGGAGTTTGCCTAAACCTACATTAATCCAGGGATGGTTCATAAATTCGGTGATCGTCATTCGCTCTGTGGGATCTGTCTTCAGCACCTGGCGGATCAGATCTTTCACTGCGCAGAAAGGAAATTTAACAGTTACAAGTAGTGGCCACCATCAATACACCAATTCAAGCCTGCAAACAGAGAACAAACACTACTTCCTAATTGCAGTTACTGAATGGAAGCCTGAGTGAAGAGACATGACAATTCAGAGAGGGAACTAGACTGTAGCAAAGGCTCCACGAGGTCCCCCTACATACACTCCACAGTGTTGGTCTCTGGATAGCTACTAGAGGCCTGGACAAATAGTCCAGGGAACGTGAGTTCAAATCCCAGCTTGATGATCTGAATTTGGCTTTTAAAATCTGTAAATAAAAACATGCTGGTGTCAGTAAAAGTGACCATGAAGCTGTCAGATTGTAAAAAGAAATCCAACTAAATCACTGATGTCCTTCAGACAGGAAACCTACTGTCCTTTACCAAGGCTGTGGCTCCAGCCTGTAGCAATGTGGCTTCTCACTCAAGTGCCCTCTGAAATGGTTTAGCAACTTGTATCAAATACCTCCCAGTTTTTGAGGGAGGCCCACAGCCAACAGGGCAATAAGGGATGGGTAATAAATTCTGGCCGAGCCAGCTTGAAATGGAATATTAAAAAGGAGGGGGATCTCCAGGTGCAAGGAACACAAGCATTGCTGATTTGTTCAGTTCCGATTCACACTGGAAGGCAATTTGCTATCGAGGGACTTAACTAAAATCTGAAAAAGCATGTTTTGCAGGCTGGATAGAAGCAGTGTTTGATTAGATGTAGCTATGAAGAGAGATTGGATAGACTGGAGTTGTTTTCCTTGGAAAATTATGAGTGGTATAGATAGAGAAGACAAAAAGAAACTTTTGCCCTTGGTGGAGGGATCAATGACTTAAGGTAAGGGGCAGGAGGCTTAGAGGGGATATCAGGAAAACAAAAGGCATTTCTGTGTCTATAAATGTGACTCCAGCATTGTACATTGCCTTCCTAATGCCAGGTTACAAGGATATTACAGAGTGGTTGCAGGACATTCTTATGGGGGACGGTGATTGTGATGACTTCAGCCAGGCTAATGAGGTTGGCTTACTAGAGTATGAAAAGAAATACCTGATGAGTTCTAACTGATGGTTAAATCAAGGAGTCTCATGCTCCCTATTTAAAGCAGATGTGTCAGTCTCCCAGGCTGCATTCAGCAGGGAGCATCTGGAGAGCTGGCTTTGCACAGATGTATGGTGTAAATAAAGTAACTTGATGACAGGACTTTTGCCTCCATGGAGTTATTACAGTGATCAGCCAGAGATCATGGTCTACATTGGTACCAGTGACTTAGGTATGAAAGGGGACGAGGTCCTGAAAGCAGGTTTTGAACTCTGAAAGAGATTGAAAATCAGGACCTCTAAAGCAGTAATCTCAGAATGACTCCCAGTCCCACATGCCAGTGAGGATAGAAACAGGGCAATTGAATGATTGAACATATGGCTGGAAAGCTGGTGTAGGAAGGAGGGCATCAGATTGGGACCATTTCTGGAGAAGGTGGGACCTCTACAAGCAGAACGGTCTACACCTGAACAGGACTGGCAAAGCTGAGAGGAATGATGTACTAAATTTAGCATCAGATGAAATCATGTGGGTTGAGCTGGGATCTGAAAAAAAAGGGGCAGCCACACTGCTGGGAGTATACTAAAGACCCCCAAATAGTGAGGGGGAGATAGAAGAGCAAATATGTAGGCACATTTCTGAGTGCAAAAGCAATAGAGTAGTAATAGTTGTGGACTTGAACTACCTGGACATCAACTGGAATACAAACAGTGTGAAGGGAAAAGAGGGCACAAAATTCTTAAACAGCATTCAAGAGAACTTTTTAGCCAGCATGCAACAAGTCCAACAAGAGAGGGCGCAATTCTAGATTTAGCCTTAAGAAATGAAGTTGGACAAGTGAATTAAGTAGCAGTGGGGAACCATTTTGGAGAGAGTGACCATAGTACTGTTAGATTTAGCATCATTATGGAAAGGACATTATGGAAAAGGACAAAGTTAGAACAGGAGTAAAAGATTCAAATTATGAAAAGAAAAAGTTAATGAAGCTGAGAGATGATCTGGCAAAAGTGGGCTGATTACTGCTACTTGAAGGAAAATCAGTGACAATTGAGTGGGAGGCATTGAAAAGTGAGATTCTACAGGCACAGTGTAGACATGGATAGGTTGGGACTTTATTCCCTGGAGCGTAGAAGAATGAGGGGAGATTTGATAGAGGTGTATAAGATTTTGATGGGTATAGATAGAGTGAATGCAAGCAGGCTTTTTCCACTGAGGCTAGGGGAGAATAAAACCAGAGGGCATGGGTTAAGGGTGAAAGGAGAAAAGTTTAGGGGAATATTAGGGGGGCTTCTTCACACAGAGTGGTGGGAGTGTGGAATGAGCTGCCGGATAAAGTGGTAAATGCCATTTTTAACATTTAAGAAAAACTTGGATGGGTTCATGTAGGAGAGGGGTGTGGAGGGATATGGTCCAAGTGCAGGTCAGTGGGACTAGGCAAAAAATGGTTCGGCACAGATAAGACCTAAAGACCTGTTTCTGAGCTGTAATTTTCTATGGTTCTATGTCACCACAAAGAAATGAGTGATACTGTCAAAACTTGGTTATCTAGAAGCATATAGGGTAACATGAAGCAGAAAAAGAAAATTTGTAACAGTCACAAAAAAATACGTTAGAAAGCCTCGAGGAATATGGAAAATACAGAGGTCATCTAAAAAAACAAAATCAGAAAAACAAAGTGGATATGAAAGAATATTGACAGGCAAAATCAAGGACAACCCAAAGATGTTGCTATCAGTACATTAAGAACAGGAAGATAACAAAGGTCCTATCAGGGATGTACAAGGTAACTTATGCATTGATGCAGAAGATGAGAGCAGGGTTCTTAAAGAGTACTTTATCTTTCTCTTCACAAAGGAGAGGGATGATACACACCTTGTAGTTAATGAGGAGCAATGTGAAAAATTAGATACAGTAAGCATAATGAGAGAGGAAGTACTGGAGGGACTGACAGACTTGAAGGCGGAGTAAATTACCAGGGCCATTTGGATTGTATACCAAGCTGTTAAATGAAGCCAGAGAGGAAATAGTGGATGCCCTGAGGATCATTTTTCAACTCACTAGATACAAGTGAGGTACCAGAGGATTGGAGGTCTGAGAATGTTGTAACATTATTTGAAAAGTGTGTGAGGGATAGGTCAGAAAATTATAGGCTGGTCAATCTGACTTTGCTGATGGGCAAGTTATTTGAATCAATTTTCAGAGACAGTGTAAACTGTCACTTAAGGAATGGATTAATCGGATCCTCAGCATGCTTTTCTAAGGGGAAGGTCGGGTCTTCCTAATTTAAATAAACTTTTTAAGGAAATAACAAGGGGGATTGATGAAGGTAGTGCAGTGGATGTGGTCTATATGGATTTTAATAAGGCATTTGACAAGGTTCCACATGGCAGACTGGTCAGGAAAGTGAGATCGCATGGAATACAGGAGAAGGTGAAGAGCGCCAACGTGCTGGTTAGGTGCATTGGCCATGCTAAAGAGTTGGACCCAAATTTGTCTCAGTGACAGGAAACAAAGGGCAATGATAGATGGATATTTTTGCAAATGGAAAACAGTTTCCGTGGTGTTCCACAGGGCGCAGTGTTGGGTCCTTGCTGTTTGGTGTATATATTAATGTTTTAAACTTAAATGTGGGGTGCACTATTGAGAAATTTGCATAAGACAAAAAGTGGTCATGTAATTGATAGTGAAGAGGATAGCTGTTGACTTCAGAATGACATCAATGGTTTGGGTGAGTAGGCAGAGAAGTGGCAAATGGAATTCAATCTGGAAAAGTGTGAAATAATCCATTAGGGAGGACAAACAAAGCAAGGGAATACTCAATAAATGGGAGGATATTGAGAGGGGTTGAGGAAGTGAGAGAGCTTGGAATAAATGTCCACAGGTCCCTGAAGATGGCAGGACAGGTGGACAAGATGGTCAAGGAAGCATATAGAATAGTTTCCTTTATAGGGTGAGGTACTGAATACAAAAGCAGGGATGTAATGATGGAATCGTATAAAACACTGGCCATAGCCAGAGTTTTGTGTACAGTTCTGGTCACCACATTACAGGAAGGACATAATTGCTCTGGAGAGAGTGCAGAGCAGATTTACAAAAATGTTGCCAGGGCTTGAAAACTGCAGCAATGAGGAGAGATTAGATATGCTAGGGTTGATTTCCTTAGGTCAGAGAAGGTAAAGGGTGACCTGATTGAGGTGTACATAATTAGGAAGGGCCTAGACAGGGTAGACAGGAAAGACTTGTTTCCCCTAGTGGAGAGGTCAGTTACCAGTTGACATCGATTTGAGGTGATTGGTAGAAGGATTAGAGGGAACATGAAGAAATACTCCTTCACTCAGAGGGTACTGGGTGTCTGGAATTTACTGCCTAGTTTGGTGATGGAGTCAGAAACCCCCAACTCATTGAGAGATACCTGGATCTGTATCTGAAGCCTGCAAAGCTACAGAGCAGGTGGGATTAGAACAGGCGGTTATAGTTTTTATATTTTAGACGGCACAAACACGATGGGCTGGATGGTCTTTTTCTGTGCCGTAACTTTTTTATGGTTCTAAAGTACAGTACACGTTAGAAACCAGTAACATACCAGTTATTGAGTCCAATGGAGTTTTATTCTGCATCAAACTCACATAAATAGGAAATTAACTTATACTTAGATGTCATTAATCTCTTTCTCTGAATCCTGAGATTGCTTAATAGAAAATAATGAATATAGAACTATTATAGAAAATTACTTTACTATCGCGCCAACTGTGAAATTTTAATAGAGGAGGGTCTTTATATAGGGACTCGCTGGTTTACTTTATTTGTTCTTAATGGATCTTACTTATATTCAGTGAGTTAATTCTTAATTATTAAGAATTAAGTTAATTATTAAGTTAATTCTTTAACACAGACAAGAAATGATGGCTCTGTTGAGAACAATTTTGCTAAATATTAATAAAATGGAAAAAAACATGAATGAACATTGAATGGAACATTTGCTAAGGATGACAATTGAAACCTGCTCAATTGCACCTGACTCAGCACCAGCTGAACTATAGAAAGTAGGTAATACAATATGGAGACAATGGGCTTCACGTTCCGTGTCAAAAACAGAAAATGCTGGAAAAGCTCAGTCGGACTGACAGCATCTGTGGAGAGTGAATAGAGCCAACGTTGAGTCTGGATTACACTTCATCAGAGCTAAAGAGCATGCGGTCCATCTGCAAGCAGGACCCAGACCTTCCTGTCACTTGCCATTTCAACACACCACACTGCTCACCTGTCCACATGTCCGTCCTTGGCTTTTTGCAATGTTCAAGCGAAGCCCAACAAAAACTGGCGGTACAGTACCTCATCTTCCAATTGGGCACTTTATGGCCTTCCGGACAGAACATTGAGTTCAACAACTTCAGAGTATGAACTCTCTCCTCCATCTCCAATTATTTTATTTCATTTCTTTTTTTCATCTTATTCGTCCATTATTATTATTTCATATACTTATTTTTACACTAGGCCTTTAGCTCTGACAAAGGGTTATCCTGACTCGAAACATTGGCTTTACTCTCCCTCCACAGATGCTGTTAGACCTGCTGACCTTTTCCAGCATTTTAAGTTTTTGTTTCAGATTCCAGTATCTGCAGTCTTTTGCCTTTGTTTAAGTTCAGTGAATCCAGTTACCTTCCTCGGAGACGTCTGACCACTCTGGGTTTGGAAACTCGTACTGCCCCATTCGAATCCTCTTCTTCATCCCAGGAGAAATGGCCAGGCCGTGATTGGAGTAGAACGGAGGATACCCACACAGCCTGCAGGCACAGGTATGTTGTTTAGTTTGCTAACCATGTACAGGGGCAAATTGTTCCGTTTCCCCAGTAACTCCCCATCTCCTCTCAAGGACCTTACAGAGGAACTGGTTCACAGGTACTGCCAACCCTCCAGTACCGCACCCAAGTGGCTAATTAGTGTGTATATGTGTGCGCACAGAAAGCAGAGCAATAAGCCAAATCCTGTTTTCACTTTGCATATATCTTGCAGTCAAAGTCAGAAGCAGAGGCGTTATCAAGGGCTGGATTTGGGTGGGTGATGGTTGGTGTTAGTTCCTGGCTAAATATTTTTCCGCCCCTCTGGTCAGCCCTTAACACTGATCCTAGAGATTAGGAGCCTCATGGATACAAGCTTTGGCCCTCCAGGTTTGCCCAACCTTTTCTCATGTGGGTGGGTGAGGGGGATTGGGGGGCACATTTCCATTCTTTTCTCACTCAAGGGGCTGATGAGTAAATTTTGGAAAGATAAGGTTTGGCACAACACTGAACATGAATTTTAAAACAACGTTGAGGCACGAAACAAAGAAACAACTTGTTGAGCAAAACAAAAAAAGAAATAAATTGATCATTTAAAAAAATAATAAAAATGACCATTAGAGTGTGCCAGGGTCATACTGTGTGTCTGGCTCCCAGTCTCAGGGTACTCACTCACTTACACTCACCCAATGTGCGTTGGGGTGCCAGTAAATGCCGATTTGTGGGGGTGAGGGTGAATGAGAGCCCTCTGTCTCCCACACACAAACACTTCACTCTCCCACTCAAACAACTCTCTCCCACTCCCCCACACGTAGAACTCACTCTCACTCTCCCACTCCCCCACACACAAACACTTCACTCTCCCTCACACACAAACACCTTACACAGAGAGTCAGTGCAGACTCATGTGCCAAATGGCCACCTTCTGCACGGTAGCAATTCTATGATTATACCGAATTATACATGAAACGTCTCTCTGAACAAATTTTCCTGATTAGTTGCGCTGCTTATTAGTTACTTCCACCAAAATCCCACATAACTCATTAACTTAGCTCATCAACCTAGCCCTGGTCTATGTACAACACCAAAGAATGAACGTCCCCTGAAGTTACCTTCATTCTAAGTGGGTTTAATTTGCAGCCAAACATTTTAGCTACAGTGGGACTATATGTTGGCTAATTGTGGCGTTTTATAGCATTTTTTAAAAATTCTGCTTGCCAGCATGTTTAATATCTCAGAATGGTACTGGAATCGCCAATCTTCAGAAATGGAAAGCTTCAATAATTGCATTTTCTGCAACATGCTGTGATTAAAGCAATAAATGTCAGTTTAAAGCTTCAAACTTCTATTTTCATTTCATCAATATGATAAAAAGTAAATTAAAAGAGGAAGCTGGTACGTATTCCACACTTTCCTCTGGCCCGGATTGTTTATATTAATTTCTACACACTTTGCATGGTTTTTACATTTTGTGTAGTGTAATATGGGTGCAAGTTTCCATTGGCGATATCATAAGACCATCAGACACAGGAGCAGAATTAGGCCACTCGGCCCATCGAGTCTGCTCCACCATTCAATCATGGCTGATTTTTTTTTCTCATCCCCATTCTCCTGCCTTTTCCCCAGAACACCTGATCCCCTTATTAATCAAGAATCTATCTATCTATCTCTGTCTTAAAGACACTCAATGACCTGGCCTCTATCGTCTTCTGCGGCAAAGAGATTCACCACTCTCTGGCTGAAGAAATTCCTCCTCATCTCGGTTCTAAATGATCATCCCTTTAGCCTGAGGTTGTGCCCTTTGGTTCTAGTTTTTCCTACTAGTGGAAACATCCACTCCACGTTCACTCTATCCAGGCCTCGCAGTATCCTGTAAGTTTCAATAAGATCCCCCCTCATCCTTCTAAAGTCCAACGAGTACAGACCCAGAGTCCTCCATCGTTCCTCATACAAGCTCTTCATTCCAGGGACCATTCTTGTGAACCTCCTCTAGACCCTTTCTAAGGCCAGCACATCCTTTCTTAGATACGGGCCCAAAACTGCTCACAATACTCCAAATGGGGTCTGACCAGAGCCTTATACAGCCTCAGAAGTACATCCCTGCTTTTGTATTCTAGCCCTCTCGACAGGAATGCTAACATTGCATTTGTCTTCCTAACTGCCGACTGAACCTGCAAATTAACCTTAAGAGAATCTTGAACAATGACTCCCAAGTTCCTTTGTGAGTCTGATTTCCCAAGCATTTTCCCATTTAGAAAATAGTCTATGCCTCCATTCCTCCTTCCACAGTGCATAACCTCACACTCTTCCACATTGTATTCCATCTGCCACTTCTTTGCCCACTCTCCTAACCTGTCCAAGTCCTTCTGCAGCCCCCCTGCTTTCTCAATACTACCTGTCCCTCTACATACCTTTGTGTCATCTGCAAACTTAGCAACAGTGCCTTCAAGTTCCTTCCTCCAAATCGTTAATGTATGTTGTGAAAAGTTGTGGTCCCAGCACTGACCCCTGAGGCACACCACTAGTCACCGGCTGCCATCCTGAAAAAGACCCCTTTATCCCCACTCTGCCTTCTGCCAGTCAGCCAATCCTCAATCCATGCCAGGATATTATCTTTAACACCGTGGGCATTTAACTTTGTTAACTGTCTCTTATGCAGCACCTTGTCAAAGGCCTTCTGGAAATCTAAATAAATCACGTCCACTGGTTCTCCTTTACCCAACTTCCTTGTTACCTCCTCAAAGAACTCTAACAGATTTGTCAGGCATGACCTCCCCTTGACAAAGCCGTGCTGACTCAGTCCTACTTTATCATGCACTCCCAAGTACTCTGCGATCTCATCTTTAATAATGGACTCTAAAATCTTAGCAATGACTGAAAGTCAGGCTAACAGGCCTATAATTTCCTGTCTGCTGCCTCTCTCTCTCTTCTTGAACAGCGGTGTTACATTCGCTACTTTCCAATCCTCTGGTACCCTCCCCGCCTCCTGAAAGATCACCACCAATGCCTCCACAATTTCCTCAGCTATCTCTTTTAGAACCCTGGGGTGTAGTCCATTCGGTCCAGGGTGATTTACCCACCTTCAGACCTTTCAGTTTCCCCAGAACCTTCTCCTTAGTGATGGCCACTACACTCACCTGTGCCCCCGACTCTTCTGGAGCTCTGGCACCCTGCTGGTGTCTTCCTCCGTGAAGACTGATGCAAAGTAATTATTCAGTTCCTCTCCCATTGCTTCGTTTCTTATTATTACTTCTCTTGCTTCATTTTCCAGTGGTCCAATGGCTATTTTTGCCTCTCTCTTACCTTTTATATATTGAAAAAAAACTCTTATCTTCTTTTATATTACTAGCTAGCTTACACATATTTCATCTTCTCCCCTCTTATTGCTTTTTTAGTTGTCCTCTGCTTGCTTTTAAAGGCTTCCCAATCCTCCTGCTTCCCACTAATCCTTGCCACTTTGTATGCTTTTTCTTTTGCTTTTGGGCTGTCCGCGACTTCCCTCATCGGCCATGGATGCCTCGTCCTCCCCTGAGCATGTTTCCTCCTCCTGGAGATGAATTTCTGTTGTGCCTCCTGGATAACTCAAAAACTCCTGCCATCGCTGTTCCACTGTCTTCCCTGCTAGGCTCCCTTTCCAATCAACTCTGGCAGCTCCTCTCTCATGTCTTTGTAGTTATCTTTATTTAACTGTAAAACCGTTACATCTGATTCCAGCTTCTCCCTCTCAGGGTAAATTCTATCATATTGTGGTCACTGCTCCTTAAGGGTTCCTTCACCTTAAGTTCCCTAATCAAGTCTGCCGCATTACACATCACCAAATCCAGAATTGCCTGTTCCCTACTAGGCTTTGTCACAAGCTGCTCCAAAAAACCATCTCAGACATTCCACAAATTTCTTTTCTTGGGATCCACTACCTACCTGATTTGCAGCCACGTCTCTGTGATGCCCACAGCATCGTACCGGCCAATTTCAATGTGCGCAACAAGCTCATTTACCTTATTCCGTATACTGCGTACATTTAGGTACAACACCCTCAGTCCTGCATTGACCAACTCCCTTCTCATACTTGTCACCTTTTTTGCTCTGCCTGAGGTTAGATTCCTGCCACCTTCTATATCTCTGCTCTATTACATGGTCTGGAAACTTTACTAACCTCTCCTGAGCCCTCAGCTCCATTAACCTGCACTTCTACCCTCTCCTTTCACTTTGATTTTCTAATTCTCCATACAACTGAACCCCCCCATCCCCCACTATTTAGTTTAAAGCCCTATCTACAGTCCTAGTTATATGATTCACCAGGACTCTGATCCCAGCATGATTCAGATGAAGACTGTCCCATTGGAACAGGTCCCCTCTTCCCCAATACTGGTGCCAATGTCCCATGAATTCAAACCCGTTCCTCCCACACCAATCTTTGAACCACACATTTACCTCTTTAATCTTATTGACCCTGTGCCAATTAGCTCGTGGCTGAGGTAGTAATCCAGAGATTATTACCTTTTTGGTTCTGCATTTTAATTTAGCTCCTCGCTGTCCATACTCCCTTAGCAGAACCTTTGTTCCTGTTCTACCTATGTCATTGGTACCTACGTGGACCCTGACAACAACTGGATCTTTACCGTCCCACTCCATGTTCCTCTGCAGCCCAGATGAGATATCCCGAACCCGAGCACCAGACAGGCAACACAACCTTCGGGATTCTCGATCACAGAGAACAGTGTCAATCCCCCTAACTACACTATCCCCAATTACAACTACATTTCTTCTTTCTCCCCCCACACTTGAACGGCTCCCTGTGCCACAGTGCTGTGGTCAGTTTGCTCATCCTCCCTGCAGTACCCGTTCCCGTCCACACAGGGAGCAAGAATCTCGAACCTGTTGGACAGGTTCATGGACTGAGGCTCCTGCAACCCTACCTCCTGGATCCCTCTACCTGCCTCACTTGCAGCCACACCCTCCTGTCCCTGTCCACTGGCCGAATGCAAGGTATTTAATCTAAGGGGTGTGACTGCCTCCTGGAACAGTGTTCAGGTAGCCCCCCCCCCCCCCCCCCCCCGCAGCATCCAAAGCTCAGAATCCAGCTCATCCACTCTGAGCCAGAGTTTCTCAAGCAACCAACACTTACTACAGACATGCTCACTGGGAACCACAATGGGGTCCATCAGGTCCCACATCATGCATGAACAACACATCACCTGACCCTCCATCTCTATTTTACCTAATTCGTTTTTAATTTGGCTTTTACATTAAAAAAAGATATATATATCTCCTTATTACCTCAGTCTCAACGTAATGTCTAACCAGTAATTTAAATGGGTTTTCAAATTTAATACAGCTCCATTAGCCAATCAAATCACAGCCCTCCTGTTATGCTACTTAAGCTTTTTTTTAGTCCAAACTCAGTTTCAGAGAATCAAGAGTAACACTTACTGACCAATCAGCACTTTCTCTTGTAGCCTCTGCTGCCTGTTTCACCTAACTCACATAGAAACCATTGTAAGTTTCAGCGTGAGGGCAATCCAGAAAAGCCCAGGTTGTCCCGATTAACGTTTGTTACTGAGCACATGGACAGTCATACAACATTGCCATAACAACTGGCTACTCAAAGGGCTCCTGGAGAATACTGGGCGAAATGGAGGCAAAGAGAAGCAATGGAGATGAATGAAACAGCTTACTTACAGAATGTACATGATCACTCCCAGGGACCATATGTCACACGACTTGTCATATTTCTCTGGACCCAGGACCTCTGGAGCTGTGACAACACATGGGAACGTGACTAGCAATCCAGGACAAGGCAAACCAAACTGATTTGAAAATAAAAATATGATCCAATATATCCTTAAGGGGAATGGAATTATTATTGCACTGTTCCCTCATCAAAGGCGCTCCAAGAATTAATATAGAAGTCACATTATATATTATTATAGTTGTGTAGCAGGAGATATAAAAGAAATCATATGAAGGATTATGTCGAGATGATGCACTGTGCATCATTATATAAATCTAGTATGGTATTAGAGCAGATCCCTCAAGATTGCTAGAGATATTGATAGGTAGCATCATTGAGAAATAGGCCCTTAATAGCATATCTTGAGCTGCTGAACTACTTGGGGAGGATCAATCAGCTCATTAGAAATTAACTTTTGTTTCAACTCAGCAATGAGCTCAGTCCCACTCAACTTCTCCAGGTCGGTGATAAAGGGAGAAACTGTCATAAAAGTGGGTGATGACACTCCCACCAACAGAGAAATTAAGGTAAGTCACAGAATCCCTACAGTGCAGAAGGAGGCCATTCGACACATCGAGCCTGTACCGACAACCATTTCATCCAGGCCCTATTCCTGTAACCCCATATATTTACCCTGCCAATCCCCCAACACTAAGGTGCAATTTATCATGGCCAATCAACTTAACCTGGGGCGGCACGGTAGCACAGTGGTTAGCACTGCTGCTTCACAGCTCCAGGGATCTGGGTTCGATTCCCGGCTTGGGTCGCTGTCTGTGTGGACTTTGCACATTCTCCTCGTGTCTGCGTGGGTTTCCTCCCACAGTCCAAAGATGTGTGGGTTAGGTTGATTGGCCATGCTAAAATTGCCCTTAGTGTCCTGGGTTGCGTAGGTTAGAGGGATTAGTCGGTAAAAATGTAAGGGTATGGGGATAGGGCCTGGGTGGGATTGTGGTCGGTGCAGACTCGATGGGCCGAATGGCCTCTTTCTGTGCTGTAGGATTTCTAAGATTCTAACCCGCACGAGTGTGGGAGGAAACCGGAGCACCTGGAGGAAACACATGCAGACACAGGGAGAACATGCAAACTCCACACAGTCAACCGAGACCGGAATTGTATCTCTACAGACGGTGGCAGAATATCAAGTTAGAGTGACCAACTCCATTGAGAAAGGAGTGGACCATAATGTGTCAATCTCTACTCTGTAAGAGTAGCAAACTATCATTCTGTTCCCTGGCTTGGTAATGGTTTCTACTTCAAGCAAACAGATGGAGACTAAGGCTTGAAAAACCGGTGGAAAAGTGGGAGTGAAAATAATGGGTGTCATGAATGGGACCATGGGCTTCACACCCAACACAAGAAAGAATTTTCATTTATGTCATGACTTCTGGACACCCCAAAGTGCTTTACAGCCACAGCAGTACATTTGAATGATTATTTTTGTAATGTATGGAAAGGGCCAAAAATGTTGTAGCTGGGAGCAAGGCTCTGCAGTTGCATCTTAAGTGGCACTTGCACACACCTTTTCCATACAAATGAAATGCATTTCCCACTGATCTATAAACTCTGCTGGGGTCAGTACTGGCATGGCTGCTGGGATCACAACCCAAGCAATTGTGCTGCCAACATCTTTTGCTCACAGATCCTTTGAATCCAAAGTCATGCTGGTCAACATAGTTGATAAGGATGCTCTCTTTCCCATGACAGAAGATACCCTTCATAGTATCTGATGTGGTCAGACTGTTAGTTCGCTGCAAGACTGAGACCAAATTGCCTTCTGAGCTGCTAGCACTCAGACAGACTTGTGAAGGCAGTATATAGGAGCTGCCATGGATCCAGATAGATGTTAATATAAACACAAAGCATTTTCATATGGTACCTGTACTGAAGCTCTGTGTTTTGCTTTTTGTTTGCATGTGACGAGTTAATCGTCACATGCAAAACGCAAGCTGGGACTTCCGCATTGAAGTCCCACTGCTGTCAAGGAGAGCAATGAGAGCTGTGGAACAGAGTCAGAAGGAACATCACTTCCAATCACCTCATAACAACTTGTTTCAGGGTAAGAGTGGCACTGGGCCAGCAAGTGAGGAATCTCCCAACCACCTTGACTGAGAAAGAGTAGGTATTTTACTGCAGAAATCTGCTTCATGAAGTGAGGTGGCATTTTCTGAGGCTCCATGTCACCAGCTGGGCCTTGGCCTGCAGCAGGAAAACTGGAAAATTACTGGCTTCAGTTTTCCACTAAGCTGCACATGCATGTGAGGGTCATAGTACAGAGCCTCAGGAAAAGTTGCCTGCTGAATAACATTTCTATTATTTGGACAATCACATTGACTCTAGAGAAACAAAGGAGGAGGCCTATACTGATCCTCCTTAGGCCAGCAGAAATCTATGCTCTCTGGCCAGGATTTTCCACTTCTGGCTTGTTGCATTACAGATACACTTCCATTAAAGTTGTTGGCTGACAAATGGAGAACTCCACTCCCACCACATTGTGAAGCTCCAACTGAAGTCTGTTGCGCCTCCCTGTGCTGAAATCAAGATATGCTACTAAAGGCCAACGATATACCTTCCTTCATTCTAGCCTTCCTTGCAAAATCCTTTGGGTTTTAAAACCAAAGTGTGGAATCCACTAATCACAAATTCTCCATTTATCAATTATCATTCTTCAGAGTGTGGGCAGTGTTGGCAAAGTTGGCATTTATTGCCGGAGGGATGATAGTGGTGGGCTTTCTTGAAGCACTGTAATCTGTGTGATAAAGGTACTCCTACATCTCTTGTTATGTGTAGGGAGTTTCTATTTTACTATTTGGCTTTGTCCTGTACTGTGGGGTCTCAAGTTTCTCAATTTTAAAAAATGACAGCACTCGAGTAGCCAACACAGTTATTCACTGGTTCTCAATTTTTAAAATTATTTCACGGGATGTGGTCATCATTGACTAGGCTAGCATTTGTTACGCATCCCTAAAATGAGTATATCACTCGGCCATTTCAGAGTAGACCACATTGCTGTGTGGGTCTGGAGTCATGTGTAGGTCAGGCCGGGTAAGAACAGCATATTTCCTTCCTTAAAAGGACATTAGTGAGTCAGGTGGGTATTTACGAAAATTGACAATAGCTTCATGGACATCATTAGACTTTCAATTCTAGAGTTTTTAAAAAAATTGAATTCAAATTTCACCAACTGCCGTGATGGGCTTTGAACCTGGGTCCCCAGAGCATCACCCTGGGTCTTTGGATTACTAGCCCAGTGATATACCAATACACCACCAGCTCCCTTTCTGGTTAATTAACCTTGCTGTTATTCACATCAGAAAAAGTATGACTCTTGACACTGACCAACATAGTATGGTGTGTAGCAGGGCGTTGCCAGAGAGTTGTGAACTGTTGTCTCTTTAGCAAACCCAAAATCTGTGAGCTTGAGGATTGCGTTCAAATCTTTCGAAGTGTACAACAGGTTTTCTGGCTGCAAAATTCAAATGAATATTTAGGGTGTCAGGAAGATTCCTTGTTTTAATAAATAAACAAATAGCAGAATTGGACATGATTAATGTTCAATACATGTACATAGATAAAGGAATAATCTGCACCTTTCAGAAATGGTTCACAGACAACAAATTACATTGAAATGCAGTTACTGGCAACATTGCTGACAAAATCTGCATATAGCAATATCCTGCAAATGGCTATCAATAACCACAAAACCAGATGACCAGTTTTGGTGTTGACTGAGGGAAGGAATGTTGACCAGGACAGCAGGAAACTCCCGGATCTTCTTTCAACAGTACCAAAGAATCTTTAACATCTATCTAATCAAGCATTTAGGGTCTTATTTTAACATCTCATCCATAAAATAGCACCTCCTACAATGCAGCACCTCCTTTATTCGTGCAGTCCTGGAGTGGGGCTTCCTAGCTCGAGAGGTGAGACTGAAATCCTGTCAGTGGGATGATTCTGAGATCTGAATAACCACAACAGCTTGCATTTATATAGCACCTAAGGTACTAAAGTGTGCCAAGGCACTTCATGTTAACGTACAAGTATGCCATTCGGTATTCCAAGCCTGCTGTGCCATTTGATAATATCATGGCTGATCTGTTTGGGTTTAAAATTCCACATTCCCATCTACCCCTGATAACCATTGATTCCCTTCAGTGACCTCGTCTTCACCGCCTCCAGAGGCAGAGAGTTCGAAATTCGCTAAACCCTCTGAAATATATCTACCAATTGCAGCTGCTCAAGACATGAAGAATTTGGACGTCTTACCTTGACATCCCTGTGAGCAATGTTCATTGAATGGAGGTACTGAATAGCACTCCCTATATCCCTCATTATTTCTGAGGCCTCTGAAAATACACAAAGGAAGCAATAGAGGATTTACTGGACTGGCGACCATTTGAATGCAACATATTTCAGAGACCATTTCTATGGAGAATGACAGGTTTCACGTAAACTGTGATTTAACAACAGTGGCTATGTCCTTACTTCAGATTCTGTAACCCAACCTGTGATGCATAATTCAGAAATTTATCTTGGCTCTATAATGCTCCAATTGAGAGATGTGGGAATAGAATGTTTTTCATCTCACCATCATACCAGCATTAAGCACTTCCAATACAGTATGTAACAGCTGCCAGAGTAAAGCTCACTGCACCTCAACGCCAAGCTTTTTAAAATTAATTCATGGGATGTGGGCATCGCAGGCTGGACCAGCATTTGTTGCCCATCCCCGAGGGCAATTACGAGTCAACCAGATTGTGGTGGGTCTGGAGTCACATGTAGGCCAGATCAGGTAAGGATGACAGATTGCCTTCCCTAAAGGTAATTAGTGAACCAGATGGGTTTTTACAACAATGATTTTACAATCATCCAGATTTTTATTGAATTCAATTTTCACCATCTTCCATGGGGGGGATTCGAACCCAGGTCCCCAGGGCATTACTCTAGGTCTCTGGATAAATTGTTCAGTGACAATACCACTACACCACCACCTCTCCATATCTGAGCAGAGTGTTTCTATTAGCCCAAAGGGGACCCTGGCAGACTTCCCAACTCTCTAACTCAGAAACCAACACCAGTTGTAGTGCCTCTCTACTTTCTTTTCAGCGAAGATCGGCTAAATCAGCCATTTATTACATGGCTCCATGAACCTTTGTATAAAAAGGGTTCAACCTGGCACTCCTAGCTACTCTAACCTTTGAATTGGTAACATGTGTCCTGTGGTGTTTGATGTTGCTTTACCCGGTGCAGCAAACAACCTTTCATTACCTTAAACAGAGATCATCTCATTTTAAAATAAACACCAGCTCCTCAGCCTTTCCTGATAGCTTAAATTCCTGACATCCAGAATTGGCCACTTGCCTGTGTGTCCTTTGAAAGGCTGTAACCTTCTTCCTACGATTAGGTAACTAGAATTCACTGCATCCTTGGGTTTGACTGACACCACTGTACAATATTTATAACTGTAGTGAGTTGCCCTGTTCTTTGTCTAGCAGAGAGGGAAGGTCACAGATTGGAATGAGGACAAGTGCAATAGTCTGGAATGTCGCATCTCATAACTTACCCCTCTCAGTAAATGCCTGATCCCCCCGATCCTGGATCCTGTTGAACAATTCACCTCCTTCCATACTGTCAGGGAGGGGCAGAGAGACAGAAAAAGAGAGAGAGAGAGAGCATAGAGTTAGTAAGGGAGCTTGGGTGGGCAATTACCCAGAGCCTTTGACCCACAGTATTCTATATTTTTACTTTCAAAATTATATCAGCATTTGCAGACTCAAAAATTAAACTACAGGGTGCTAGTGGAGATAGAAATGGCAGAAAATTTGCTGTCTCATGTATCTTGAGGCTTGTATCTGCTGGAGTTAAAATTAGCAGCGACTTAGTTGAAACATACAAGAAACATACAAGGGGTCTTGGCAAGGTGGATGTGGAGAAGATGTTTCCTCTTGTCGGAGAAGTTAGAACCAGGGGCCACTGTTTAAACCAGAATTGAGGCAACATTTGTTCACTCAAGAGGGTCATGAGTCTGTGGAATTCTCTTCCTGAAAAGTGATGGAAGTAGAGTCTTTCAATATTTTTAAGGCGGAAATGGATAGATTCTTGGTAAGCAAGGATGTGATAGCTTATCGGGGGTAGGCGGGATGCAGATTTGAGATTACTATCAGATCAGCCATGATCTTATTAAATGGCTCAAGCGGACTGAATGGCTCCTGCTCCTTGTGTGCATGCCCATGTCTCATTCATCAAAGATCATTAACCCGATTAATCAGAAACAAATCCATCTCAATTACACTAACAAGAGGTTTATTAAATGGCTCCCTAAAAAATGTATGATATCCTCCAACAGACTACCCAGATCAAGGAAATACCTTTGGCTCCAAGTCACATAAATCAGAAATCCCCATGTTGACTCCCCAGTCTGTGCTCAACTAGTTAGTCTAGGCAATAGGAGTGAATACTCCTCAGCCTCAGCATCCTGGAGCTTTGGAGAGAAGAAAATAAATCAGCCAGGGTTCGTACCTCTGTCCAGTTACCCACCTCGTCCTGCCAATGGATGTTGAATAAGGACAGGATTTGCTGATGATGCCCACGATAGTGGAACAACTAGATTCCCATATGAAGATTTTCCATTTGCGTAAGATGTTAGAAATTTACTGCATTCATCAAAGCAGTAACGCGGGTGGAAGCTCGCAATTGGATTGAAAAAAAATTGGGGAGTCAAAACAAAACTGGAAGAGTCACCTAGTTTGGGTTAGAGGGAGAGTCTCTGAGAAAACCAAATCTCACTGTGAAAGACAGTTCCAAGATTTCAAGTTACCAAGCTGAGAAAAGGAAAGATCAGAATAAACCCTCTGGAACTAAGCATCACCCTTTGGATTGATTCGGGAAACGTTGAATGTCTACACAAAGCACAGTGTAAAGTATACCTGTGAAATGTGTTTTCGTGATTGTTGCCTACAATGATACTGTTTAGTTAATGTTTTTAGTAATTTATAACAATAAATGCCATAAATCATGAAGTCGTGACGTGTCATTCTTTCAGCTATTAACTGAAAGTTTGAATTTCTTTTTAAAAATTATCGGCCTCTATGGGGATCGCAACACTACCAATCACAGATTTTAAACTTAGAATTGATCTTGCATCAATAGTTATTTGCAGAACAGAGTTCCAAAGTTTACCACTCTGTTTGTAGCAATGTTTGCTAATTTCACACCCGAAGGATCAGACTCTAATTTTTAGGATGGGATTTTCCATCCCTGCAGTGCATTTTGTGGAGATGGCCTGCCATTTGCTGGTGATGTGATCTTCTGATCCCACAGCTGTCAATGGGTTCCCTGTTGTTCACCTCCTCTGCCGCCAGGGAACCCTGGACAATCTCTACTGCAGGGTAACAGGAAGTATGAAAAGATAAACAAAAGGAATGGATATTTATTACAACAGCCAGCTTACATTTCAGCACCATTTTGTGTATAAAATGTAACTCGGCACATTCTCCAGAGTCTAAAAAAAAACCAAGGACCGAAAAACAGAATGGTTGGTGGGGTGTAATGGTTTGTGCGAAAGTCCCTTTAACAGTGGGTAACCGGGTTTGCAGTTCCTTCAGGATAAAATTAGAAACTAAGCATACAGTGTAGCTAGTAATATTAATATAAGCTGGTAACCACAACAACACTTTGTCCTCTCTCTCTTCTTCCAGAACCTTCTTGAGTTTGCCTGAAACATCCATCTTCCCCCTCCTCTTCCCTTGGGGTGGAGAGCAATCACAACACCACCTTCCCCAAGTCAGCCTCTCAAAAATGTGGTTATTCGTTCATGGGGTGTGGGCATCGTTGGCAGGTCAGTATTTGTTACCCATCCCTGTACAGCTGACTGGTTTGCTAGACGATTTCAGAAGGGGTTACAAGCTGACCACATTGCTACAGGTCTGGAGTCACACATAGGCCAGACGACTAAAGCCAAGAGATTTCCTTCCCTAGAGGACATCAACACATCACGTGGCTTTTACAACAATCAGGTGGTTTCATGGTCACCATTATTGATGCTAGCTTCTCATTGCAGATTTATTTAATACAGTGACTAAAAGCCAGCAGGAGACAAATTGGTGGGCTTTAGAGAGAGGGCTCCTGAGAACAGGAGCACAGTAGCTGAGAAAGCAGTCATTAATGACAGGTGTCAGGACAAGACGTAACCCAATGTTGGACACGCGCGCGCACGCGCACACACGCTCGTACACACACTGGATTAGTTTGGACAGAGATAAGAAATAGGAAAAGTCACTTGTGGGAGTACTTTATAAGCTCCCTAACAGTAGTTGCACAGTAGAGAGTGTGCAGGAAGAAATAAATGGGGTGTGTAAGAAAGGTGCTGTAATAATCATGTAGATTGGATGAGTCAGATTGGCAAAGGGAGCCTGCAGCATGAGTTCATAGACTGTATTCAATACAATTTCTTAGAACAATATGTTCTAGTGCCAACCAGGGAGCAGGCTATTCTGATCCTGGTAATGAGCAATGAGACAAAATTAATCAATAACCTCATAGTAAAGGAGCCATCATAACATGATAGAATTCCACATTTGGTTTGAAAGGGAGAAGTGAGAGTCTAAGATTAGAGTTTTAAAGCTGAATAAAGGTCATTATAAGCAGAGGTGAAAGTAACTTGAATTTCTCACTGGTATGGTTGTAGCGCAATACCTCTTCCTGTAAAAGTGATTGCACTTCAAAAGTGGTTCATTGGCATAATAAATGGAATTGTTTTCTTTCTCTGCCCCATATTGTTGTTGAGGTGAGATCAACGTTACTAATGGACACTGGTATTCGTGTAATGTTGTCATTTATCTCAAGAGGCTTGGAATACAAAAGCACGGATGTACTTCTGAGGCTTTATAAAGCACTGGTTAGGCCCCATTTGGAGTACTGTGAGCAATTTTGGGCCCCACACCTCAGGAAGGACATACTGGCACTGGAGCGGGTCCAGCGGAGATTCACACGGATGATCCCAGGAATGGTAGGCCTGACATACGATGAACGTCTGAGGATCGTGGGATTATATTCATTGGAGTTTAGGAGGTTGAGGGGAGATCTGATAGAAACTTACAAGATAATGAACGGCTTAGATAGGATGGACATAGGGAAGTTGTTTCCATTAACAGGGGAGACTAGGACGCGGGGGCACAGCCTTAGAATAAAAGGGAGTCACTTTAGAACAGAGATGAGGAGAAATTTCTTCAGCCAGAGAGTGGTGGGTCTGTGGAATTCATTGCCACAGAGGGCTGTGGAGGCCGAGACGTTGAGCATCTTCAAGACAGAAATTGATAAATTCTTGATTTCTCGAGGAATTAAGGGCTATGGGGAGAGAGCGGGTAAATGGAGTTGAAATCAACCATGATTGAATGGTGGAGTGGACTCGATGGGCCGAATGGCCTTACTTCCGCTCCTATGTCTTATGGTCTTATGGTCTTATGGGATTCACGCAAAGCTGCCCAATTGAATACATCAAAAGAGTAATGACATGTTCACCCAGAGAAACAGGGGAGAGAAGATAAAGACAGTGTCAGGAATAAAGTGAAGAACAATATTAGCAATGGGCAGGATTCTCCAGTCTCATCTGTAGCAGGACTCGTCGCAAATGAAAACAGAAAATTTGGTGCTCCAGCCCAAAATCCATCAGCAGCAGCACTTGGATATTCCAAGCCCGAACAAGGATGGAAGATTATGGCCAATGGGAAATAGCACATAACAGAAGAGAGAGGTGGAGATGCAGGACAAGAGAGTGAGAGAGGGTGCCATTAGTTAACAGAGTGAAGAGTGTGCAAAGAGAGAGTGGCGATTAAAAAAGTAAAGAAGGGCTATGCAAATACAATTTTGATTAGGGAAAGAGAGAGTGAAAGATACTATAGACTGGGAGATTGTGAATCATAGCAGCGTCCAGAGAAATCAAACATTCACTTCAAAGACAAAGCATCAAGAGAAATTAGAACAGAGTCAGAGTCAGTACTCCAAAGATAGAGACCATTCGGCCCATTGAGCTCATGGCCAAAAACAGACAGAAACATAAAGCAGAATGTATGGAAATTCAGAATAGATGCAAATCACATTGAACAATATAAAATATGATTAAAAGTGCTATCTAAACGAAAGTGTGGAGAAAAAATTGTGGACAATTGGCTTAAGTTAAAGACAATTAAGAATCTTCGTACTGATTCACATTAGAGTCTGTTTTAGTTGGAGAGAATAGACAAAATCATGAAGTGCAGGTGCCAAAGTGCTCAAAACATAAACAACATGAAAGAGGTTAGAAGGATCAACTCGCTGATTAATTAATTAATTACTACAGCTTGTTAGCAAGATGAAGTGAGAGAAACATAAACTGGAGTCAGTCGGTAGTTTGAGTGAGGGTTAAAGAGGAGAACGCACTATTCAGCGGGCAGCGTTGTAGCGGGCAGCGGAGTGAGCAGGTAGCAGAGTGAGAGCTGAAGGGCTTTGGCTCAACAGGCTTAGTCGGAAACGGGCGAGGGAGGGTAGGTTTCTCAACTTTTAAATCTTAGTTCTTTCCCTGTGGAATCTGAGGAAAAGGGGCATTATGAATGTGAAGCCAGTTTGCTGTTCTCAGTGCCAGATGTGGAAGGTCGTGGAGTCTCCCAGAAGTATATATCTGCGCTGGGTGTGTTGAGCTGTGGCTCCTAAGGGACCGAGTTAGGGAACTGGAGCTGCAGCTCGAGGACATTCGTCTCGTAGGGAAAGCGAGGAGGTGATAGATAGGAGTTATAGGCAGGTGGTCACACCGGGGACACAAGAAGCAGGCAAGTGGGTCACAGTCAGGAAAAGGAAAAGTCAGGTGGTAGAGAGTACCCCAGTGGTTGTGCCCCTTAAAAATAAGTACTCTTGTTTGAGTACTGTTGGGGTTGACAGCCCACCTGGTGGAAGCAGCAGTGGTCGTGCCTCCGGCGCAGAGTCCGGCCTTGTAGCACAGAAGGGTCAGGAAAGGAGGAGGAAGGCAGTGGTGATAGGGGACTCTACAGTGAGGGGGTCAGACAGGCGTTTTTGTGGAGGAAGTCGAGAAACGCGGATGGTGGTTTGCCTCCCTGGTGCCGGGATCAGGGATGTTTCTGACCGTATCCAAGAAATCCTGAAGTGGGAGGGAGAGGAGCCAGAGGTCGTGGTGCATACTGGTACCACTGACATAGGCAGGAAAGGGGAACGGGTTATGAAAGGAGAATATAGGAAGTTAGGTAGGGAGTTAAGAAGGAGGAACGCAAAGGTAGTAATCTCGGGATTGCTGCCTGTGCCACAAGACAGTGAGGGAAGGAACGAAATAAGGTGGAGGATAAATGCGTGGCTGAGGGATTGGAGCAGGGGTCAGGGATTCAGGTTCCTGGATCATTGGGACCTCTTTAGGGGCAGGTGCGACCTGTACAAAAAGGACGGGTTTCACTTAAATCCCAAGGGGCCCAATATCCTGGTGGGAAGGTTTGCTAAGGCTACTGGGGAGTGTTTAAACTAGAATGGTTGGGGGGTGGGAATCAAAATGAGGTGACTGGGAGAGAGGAGGTTAGCTTAAAATAAAAGGGGCTTGTAGACGGTGTCAGAGGGAGAATAGGCAGGTGACGGAGAAGGGGAGCGCTCAGACCGAAGGGTTGAGATGTATGTATTTTAACGCAAGGAGTGTAGTGAACAAAGTGGATGAGCTTAGAGCGTGGATCACGACTTGGAAGTGTGATGTGGTGGCCATTACAGAGACTTGGTTATCTCAGGGACAGGACTGGATACTTTAAGTGCCGGGTTTCAGATGTTTCAGGAGGGACAGGGAAGGAGGCAAAAGGGGTAGGGGAGTGGCACTGTTGATCAGGGATAGTGTCACGGCTGTAGAAAAGATAGATGCCACAGAGGGATTGTCTATGGAATCTCTGTGGGTGGAGGTTCGCAACAGGAAGGGGTCAATAACTTTACTGGGTGTTTTCTATAGGCCGCCCAATAGTAGCAGTGGAGGAGCAGATTGGGAAGCAGATCCTGGAGAGATGTGATAATAACAGAGTGGTCGTGATGGGAGATTTTAATTTCCCAAGTATCGATTGGAATATCCCTAGGTTAAAGGATTTAGATGGGGAGGAGTTTGTTAGGTGTGTTCCGGAGGGCTTCCTGACACAGTATGTGGATAAGCCTACAAGAGGAGAGGCTGTACTTGATTTGATATTAGGGAATGAACCTGGGCAGGTGTCAGATCTCTCAGTGGGAGAGCATTTTGGGGATAGTGATCATAACGCTATCTCCTTTACATTAGCATTGGAGAGAGATAGGATCAGTCAAGCTAGGAAAGTGTTTATTTGGAGTAAGGGCAATTATGAGGCTATTAGGCAGGAAATTAGAGGCATAAATTGGAAGGAGGTTTTCTCAGGGAAATGTACAGAAGAAATGTGGTAAATTTTCAAGGAAAATGTGTCTGCAGCTCTGCACAGCAACATTCCAATGAGACAGGGGAGTTATGGTAGGTTACAGGAACCATGGTGCACAAAAGCTGTAACAAATTTAGTCAAGAAGGAAAGAAAAGCCTACAAAAGGTTCAGGGAGCTAGGTAATGTTAGAAATCTAGAAGAGTATACGAC
Source organism: Mustelus asterias (assembly GCF_964213995.1). NCBI lineage: Eukaryota > Metazoa > Chordata > Chondrichthyes > Carcharhiniformes > Triakidae > Mustelus > Mustelus asterias. The sequence goes on along the minus strand of NC_135803.1, from coordinate 95,716,717 downwards.
TAGTAGGAAGGAACTTAAGAGGGAAATTAGAAGAGCAAAAACGGGTCATGAGAAGGCCTTGGCAGACAGAATAAAGGAAAACCCTAAGGCATTCTACAAGTATGTTAAGAGCAAGAAGATAAGATGTGAAGGAGTAGGACCTATCAAATGTGACGGTGGCAAAGTCTGTATAGAACCGGTGGAAATAGCAGAGGTACTCAATGAATACTTTGCTTCAGTATTCACAGTGGAAAAGGATCTCGGTAGTTGCAGTGCAGACTTGCAGTGGACTAATAAGATTGAGCATGTGGACATTAGGGGAGAGGATGTGTTGGAGCTTTTGAAAAGCATCAAGTTAGATAAATCGCCGGGACCAGATGGGATGTACCGCAGGTTACTGTAGGAGGCAAGGAAAGAGATTGCTGAGCCTCTGGCGATGATCTTTGCGTCATCAAGGAGACGGGAGAGGTTCCGGAGGATTGCGGATGTGGTTCCGTTATTCAAGAAAGGGAGAAGAGATAGCCCAGGAAATTATAGACCAGTGAGTCTAACCTCAGTGGTTGGTAAGTTGATGGAGAAGATCCTGAGAGGCAGGATTTATGAACATCTGGAGAGGAATAGTATGATCAGAAATAGCCAGCACGGCTTTGTCCGAGGCAGATCATGCCTTACGAGCCTAATTGAATTTTTTGAAGATGTAACTAGACACATAGACGAGGGAAGGGCGGTAGATGTAGTTTATATGGATTTCAGCAAGGCGTTTGATAAGGTGCCCCATGCAAGGCTTATTGAGAAAGTGAAGGGGCATGGGATACAAGGGGACATTGCTTTGTGGATTCAGAACTGGCTTGCCCACAGAAGGCAAAGAGTGGTTGTAGATGGGGCTTTTTCAGCATGGAGGTCGGTCACCAGTGGAGTGCCCCAGGGATCTGTTCTGGGACCCTTGCTCTTTGTGATTTTTATAAATGACCTGGATGAGGAAGTGGAAGGATGGGTGGGCAAGTTTGCTGATGACACAAAGGTTGGTGGTGTTGTGGATAGTGTAGAAGGATGTCAGCAGTTGCAACGAGACATAGAAGAGATGCAAGACTGGGCGGAGAAGTGGCAGATGGACTTCAACCCAGATAAGTGTGTGGTGGTTCATTTTGGCAGGTCGAATAGGATGAAAGAATATAATATTAAGGGTAAGACGCTTGGCAGTGTGGAAGATCAGAAGGATCCTGGGGTCCGGGTTCATAGGACACTCAAAGCAGTGTCGCAGGTAGAGGCTGTAATTAAGAGGGCGTATGGAATACTGGCCTTCATCAATAGAGGAATTAAATTTAGAAATCGTGAGATAATGCTGCAGCTGTATCGGACCCTGATCAGACCCCACCTGGAGGACTGTGCCCAGTTCTGGTTGTCTCATTACAGAAAGGATGTGGAAGCCATAGAAAGGGTGCAGAGGAGATTTACAAGGATGTTGCCTGGATTAGGTGGCATGTCTTATGAGGATAGGTTGAGAGCTAGGTCTTTCCTCCTTGGAGAGGCGAAGGATGAGAGGTGACCTGATAGAGGTGTATAAGATGTTGAGAGGTATTGATAGAGTGGATTCTCAGAGGCTTTTACCCAGGGCTGAAATGGTTGCCACAAGAGGTCACAGGTTTAGGGTGCTGGGGAGTAGGTACAGAGGAGATGTTAGGGGTAAGTTTTTCACTCAGAGGGTGGTGGGTGTGTGGAATCGGCTGCCAGTAGTGGTGGTGGAGGCGGATTCGATAGGGTCTTTTAAGAGACTTTTGGATAAGTTCATGGAAGTTAGTAAGATAGAGGGTTATAGGTAAGCCTAGTAGGTAGAGACATGTTCAGCGCAACTTGTGGGCCGAAGGACCTGTTTGTGCTGTAGCTTTTCTATGTTCTATGTTCTAAACATCCGGGGCTCCCAAGATGTAATTAAATATGCGTCTCCAAATGTGTGACTGCATCAAGTTATGGAGACCTTCATTTTAAAGTTTATAGCTTTGTTTAAAATATTATACCTGCATATTTAAGTAAGTGTTAAGATTAAACTGTAGCTTGTAGGCAGTTTGTATCTGTGAATATGCAGCAGTCCATAAAACATTGGAATAGTAAAAGGCCATTTGGCCCAGTCTATCAGTTGTTGTCAAGTTTGTGCTCAATATACTACCGGAAAGATCAGAACTTAAACACCAGGCTATACCAATTTACTTTCATTATCGATTATAAAAGAGCATGAAAACAAATCTAGCTAAAGTGAATTCAGTGGCTAGATTAAAAGGTAGGACAGTAGAGATGCAGTGGCAGACCTTTAAGGAGATATTTAAGAACTCTCAGCAAAGATTTATCCCAGTAATCCCAATGAGAAAGTCAGTTTGACAAGAAGGTGCATCACCCATGGCTGAATAAGGAAGGATAGCATCAAATTGAAAGAAACACTGCAATTCTGCAAAGATTACGGTAGGTTAGAAGATTGGTCAGATTTTAAGAACCAGCAAAGGATGAAGTAACAAACAGGGAGAAAATAGAGTATGGGCGAAAGCTAGCAAGTAATATAAAAGCAGATAGTAAGAGTTTCTACAAGTATTTAACTAGGAAAAGAGTAACTAAAGTTAGTATTGGTCCTTTGGAGAGAGAGTCTGGGGAATTGATAGTGAAAGTCAAGGAAATGGCAGAGGCTTTGAACAGGTATTTTGTGTCCATCGTCACTGTAGCAGACCTAGAAAATTCCCCAAAGATACTTGAAAATCAAGAGACAAAAGGGAGGGAGGAAATTAAAATAACCACCATCACCAGGGAAAAGATACTGAGGAAACGATTAGACCTAGGGGCCGACACATCCCCAGGACCAGATGGTTGCACCTCTGGGTCCTAAAAGAGTTGGCTGCAGAGATAGGAAATGCATTGGTCATCTTCCAGAAATTCCTCAGATTCTGGAAGGGAATCTGGAAGGGTCCCAGAGATTGGAAAATAGAAAATGTAACACCTTTATTCAAGAAGAGGGAGACAGAAAGCTGGAAACGATTGACCAATTAGCCTAGCATCTGTCATAGGGAAATTGCTAGAATCCATTACTGTGGAGGTTATAGCAGGATACTTAAAAAATCAGAATGTAATCAGGGAGAATGAGCATGGTTTTCTGAAAGGAAACCGTTGAACAAATGTATTAGTGTTCTTCGTGGAAGTAACACACAAGGTGCACTTGGATTGGTAAAAGGCATTTGTTAAGGTGCCACATCAAAGTTTACTTCAAAAAAATAAGAGCTCATGGTGTAGGGGGCAATGTATAAATAAATGATCGAGGATTGGTTCACTAACAGGAAGCAGAGTGCAGGGATAATGGGTCATTTTCAGATTGGCAAGCTGTAACTAGTGGAGTGCAACATCGATCAGTGCAGGGGCCTCCACTCTTTACAATTTATATCAATAACTAGGATGAAATTTACTGATAACAGGATAGTTTGTAAATTAAGTTGTCAAAAGAACAAAGAACAATACAGCACAGGAACCTTTGGCCCTCCAAGCCTGCACCGATCATGTGTTCCTAACTAGACCATCCATTTGTATCCCTCTATTCCCAGTCTGTTCATGTGGTTATCTAGATAAGTCTTAAATAATCCTAGCGTGTCTGCCTCAACCACCTTGCTTGGTAGTGCATTCCAGGCCCCCACCACCCTCTGTGTAAAATACGTCCCCCGCATATCTGTATTGAACCTTGCCCCCCTTACCTTGAACTTGTGACCCCTTGTGTTTGTCATTTCTGACCTGGGAAAAAGCTTCCAACTGTTCACCCTATCTATGCCCTTCATAATTTTATAAACTTCTATTTGGTCGCCCCTCAACCTCCGTCTTTCCAGGGAGAACAACCCTAGTTTACTCAATCTCACCTCATAGCTAATACCCTCCATACCAGGCAACATCCTGTGAAACCTTTTCTGCACTCTCTCCAAAGCCTCCACGTCCTTCTGGTAGTGTGGCGACCAGAACTGGACGCAGTATTCCAAATGTGGCCTAACCAACGTTCTATACAACTGCAACATCATACGCCAACTTTTATACTCTATGCCCCGTCCAATAAAGGCAAGCATGCCATATGCCTTCTTCACCACCTTTAGGGATCTGTGGACTTGCACACCCAGATCCCTCTGTGTGTCTATACTCCTGATGGTTCTGCCATTTATTGTATCGCTCCCCCCTGCATTAGTTCTACCAAAATGCATCACTTTGCATTTATCTGGATTAAATTCCATCTGCCATTTCTCCACCCAATTTTCCAGCCTATCTACATCCTGCTGTATTCTCTGACAATGTTCATCACTATCCGCAACTCCTGCAATCTTTGTGTCGTCCGCAAACTTACTAATCAGACCAGCTACATCTTGTTCCAAATCATTTATGTATATAAAAGGAGGTAGAGATTCTGCAAAGGGGATAGTAGGTTGAGTGAATGAACAAAAATTTGGCAGATGGACTATAATTTGGGAAAATGTGAACTTTTCCCTTTTTTGCGGAAGAATAATCAAAAACAGCATATTACTTAAATGGAGAGAGATTGCAAACTTCAAGGTAGAGAGAGATCTGGGTGTCCTGCTACATGAATCATAAAATGTTAGTATGTAGCTACAACAAGTGATAAGGAAGGGAAATGGAATGTTTTTGCTTATTGCAAGGGCAATGGAATATAAAAATAGGGAATAAAAACAGAAAAGGCTGGAAAATCTTAGCAGGTCTAACATCTGTGGAGAGAAAACAGAGCTAATGTTTCGAGTCAGGATCACCCTTCATTGGCTCTATTCTCTTTCCATAGATGCTGTTAGACCTGCTGAGATTTTCCAGCATTTTCTGTTTTTGTTTCAGATTCCAGCATCCGCAGCGTCTTACCTTCATAAAAATGGGGAAGTTTTGCTGCAGATGTACAGGACTTTGGTTAGACCACATCTGGAATTCTGTGTACAGTTCTGGTCTCCTTATTTGAAAAAGGATGTAACTGCATTAGAAGCAGTGCAGAGAAAGTTCACTCGACACACTCCTGGAATGAGAGGCTTATCTTATTAAGAAAGGTTGAATAGATTAGGCCTATACCCATTGGTGTTGAGAAGAATGAGGGGTGATCTTATTGAAACATACAAGACCTTAAGGGAACTTGATAGGGTAGATACCAGAAAGATGTTTCCAAACTAGGGACACAGTTTAAATATAAGGGGCCCCGATTAAAGACAGAGATGAGGATTTTCTTTCCTCTCAGAGGGTCATTAGTTTGTGGAATTCTCTTCTCTAGAACTAACCTCAGATCTAGACCGAAGTCCAAATATTTCCAATCTTTCCTTTATAAACCAGCCCTTTGACGTTAGGGACAGGGTCACAACATTTCTCTGCATTATCTCCAGCAATCAAACGCCTTCCTTGTTTTTGTGCACCAAGAATTCAAGGTGCAATCTGACTAGAGAATGTACAGTCTGATCACAGCTTAGAGCTCAGACTTGTACTTTTGATCCTGGCGTTCAACACCCTATTGGCTTTGTTAATGGTTGCTGTGCGTAGGCTGGGCACATTTTAAGTGTTAAATTTACTAATATCTGATAAACACAGAACCACAAAATTCCTACAGTGCAGAAAGAGGCCATTCGGCCAATCGAGTCTGCACTGACCACAATCCCACCCAGGCCTTATTCTTGTAACCCCAAATATTTACCCTGATAATACCCTGACACTAGGGTCAATGTAGCATGGCCAATCAACCTAACCCGCACATCTTTGGACTATGGAAGGAAACCGGAGCACCCGGAGAAAACCCATGCAGACACGGGGAGAATGTGCAAACTCCACTGTCAGTGACCCGAGGCCAGAATTGAATGCAGGTTCCTGGCGCTGTGAGGCAGCAGTGCTAACCACCACATAAGGAGCATGAGTAGCCCATTTGGCCCATTGAGACTACTCCACCATTTAACTGGATCACTGGTGAGCTTTTACCTCAACACCATTCTCTCGCTATTCTCGTAACCCTAGATGCCATTGGTATTGAAAAATCTATTGACCTCTCCTTTGAATATACTCAATGATTGAGCCTCCACAGCCTCAGGGTAGAAAATTCCAAAGATTCATCACCTTCTGAATGAAGAAATTCCTCCTCATCTTGGTCTTAAATGGCCTACCTCTTATTCTAAGACTGTGCCCCTGTTTCTGGTTGTAGACTCCCCCACCACCAAATGGAGGAAACATCCTTCCTCTCTCTACCCTGTTGAATCCTGTAAGAATTGTGTACATCTAATGAGATTCTCTCTCATTCTTCGAAACCCTAGAGATAACAGTCCCAGTTTCCTCAACCTCTCTTCATTGGACAATGTCGTCATCCCAAGGATTAATCTGGTGAACCTTTGTTGCACTCCCTTCAGGGCCAGTATATCCATCCTTAGGCAAGGAGACCAAAACTAGACATAGTATCCCAGGTCTGGTCTCACTAAGGCTCTATACAACAGCAGCAAGGCTTCCTTACTCCTGTGTTCAAATCCTCTTGCAATAGAGGCTAATATACCATTTGCCTTCCTGCATGCTAGCTTTTTAACAAGAATACACCCAGGTCTCTTCAGATATCAACACTTTCCAATCTCTCACTATTTAAGAAATACTCTGCATTCCCTGGGTCTATTTCAACTTTGATTTGACCCTGGGTAAATGAAGTTAAGATACAGATCATATAATTCATACATGAAAAATGTGCCATTGAATTCAACTAGTCCATATTAATATTTATACAGTAAACAAGCCTCCACTCACCACACTTCAAGTAACTCAATCTGGCATGATCTAATGGAATGGCAGTACAAATCGAGAGGCTGAATGGCCTACTCCTGTTCCTGTGTTCTGAATCCAAGTCATTGATGCTAATTAGAAACTGTAGTCATCTCAATGAACCATAAGCCACCAAACCCAGTAGTCCCCTTATTTCCCTAACCCTGACAAGAATATCTATAAAGTATTCATTACTTTTTCCATTATCCTTGAAACAATATCATTGGTCAATTCCTCAAATATTACTCAGAAATCTCCAAAGCTTTGAACTTATTTAACAGTCTTTCATGTGGAACTTTGTCACATTATCTGTGAATCCACTCAGGTTAGCAATTCCTAAAGAAGTCCAGAAAGTAGATCAGGCAGGATTTTCAACTTTGGAAACCACGTTGCTTGAATTTTTGCAACATTAAAATGGAGAAACATTGCTTCGACTTGGAATTGACTGAGGAGGCTAAAGAGGAATCAATGTAGATGGGAGATGAACTTGTGCGTCCAGAAGTTATCACTAAGGGGTAGGATATAAACAAAAAGGTGAGGACTATGAAGTGAAGTGAAGAATTGAGGGTGAACGCCATAGGTCCATGACCGGTGTCTTTAACTTAAATAAGGGCAATTATAACGGTATGAGAGAGGAGTTGCCCAAGGTAAACTGGGTGAACAAGCTAGGATACAGGTTAATAGATGAGCAGTGACAGATATTCAAACAACTGGTCCCAAATGCTCAGCCAGAATTTATCCTAATCAAAAATTGTTATTCCACGAGAAAGAGGCAAAATCCATGGTTAAGACAGAAGATCAAGGATAATGTTAAATTGAAAAGCAGGATATAACAAAGTGGCAAGGGAGACCAGAGGACTGGGAAGTTTTTAGGATCCAACAGCAAAACACTAAAAAGCTCATAAGAAGGGGAGAAAATGAATTTTGAGAAAAAAACTTGCATGCAGCATAAAAACAAACAGTAAAGAGTTTCTACAGATGGGTAGCTAAGGTAAATGAGCAACTTCTACTGAACAAGGTTAGTGAATTGATAACAGAAAACAAAGAAATGGCAGATATGCTAAATAATTTTTTGCATCAGTCTTCACCATGGAAGACATTGCAAATATTCCTAAGTATCAGATGGGCTGATTTCAAACAACATGATAGAATGTACAAAAATCCCAATCACAAGAGAGAGAGTATTAGAGAAATTCAAGAGGCTAAAGGTGGACAAGTCACCAGGACTGATGAACTGTATACTTGAGTTTTGACAGAAGTGGCTGCAGAGATAATGGATCCATTGGTTGAAACTTTTCGTAAATCACTAAATTCTGGGAGGGTACCAGAAAACAGCCAATGTGACACCCTTGTTCAAAAAGGGAGAAAGGCAGGGGACTATGGGCCAGTTATTTAACATCTATTATCGGCAAGATGCTGGAGTCAATAATCAAAGAGGAAAAAGCTAATCATTTAGGAAAGCTGGATATAATCAAACCTCGTCAGCATGGTTTATGAAAGATAAATCATGTTTGACAAATTTGCTCGAATTCTTTGAGGATGTAACAGGGAGAATAGATAGAGGGGAATCGTAAGATGTACTGTATTTAGATTTCCAAAAGGCATTTGACAAGGTGCCGCATAAGAGGCTGGTGCATAAAGTAAAAGCCCATGGAATTGGAGGAAGTGTGTTAACACGGATTGAAAACTGGCTGCCACATGGAAAACAGAGTTGGAATAAAGGAATCCTTTTCAGAGTGGAAAAATGTAATAAGTGAAGTACTGCAGGGATCAGTTCTTAGCCCACAACTGTTTACTATCTATATTAATGACCTGGAGGAAGGAACAGAATGTAAGGTTTGTTGCAAAGGGGTTGGAGTTTAAAAATAGGGACGTTTTGTTACAATTGTGTGGGTGTTGGTGAGGCCTCACCTAGAATACTGCATATAGTTTTGTTCCCCTTACCTTAAAAAGGATACAATAACATTGGAGGCAGTCCGAAGGAGATTCACCAGGTTAATTTCTGGGATGAGAGGGTTGTTCTATCAAGAGAGGCTAAATAGTCTGTGTCTGTATTCCTTGGAGCATAGAAGAGTGTGGGGTGAGCTTATTCAAACATACAAGATCCTGAGGGGGCTTGACAGGGTAGATGGTAAAATGTTTTCACAAGTGGGAGAGTCTCGAACAAGGGGACTTAGCTACATGATAAAGGGCCAATCATTTAAACTGAGATGCATAGAAATTTCTTCTCGCAGAAGGTGGTGAATCTCTGGAATTCTCTGTCCCAAAGGGCAGTGGAGATTGGATCATAAATATTTAAAGTGGGGGTGGATAAATATTTGATAGATCGAGGAACAGAGGGCTATGGAGAAATGGCACAGAATAGGAGCTGAGGCTGGCACAGACCAGCCAGGATTATATTGAATGGCAGGGCAGACTTGAAGGGCCTGGTGGCTGACTCCTGGTTCTATTTCTTATGTTCTTGTGACCTTTTGACACGGACAGGGTAACAGCTACCAGGTACTAGCAGGTGCTGCTTTCACTAAGCTGACAGTGGTGATCACTTCTTTAATTACTGGATTTTCTTTCCTGCTCTTTTCAACATTGTTATTTTTCTGTACACAGACTTTGCCCATTCACCTTGGCTTCTTACTCACCACTCCATCACTATCAGGAGACACCGCTTCCCATGGTGCATGTTCTCATAGATATTAATTACTCGGACAATATGGAGGGTGCTGGAGGCTCGCCAGTGCATGTCCATTTCACGTCGTGCCTTTGGATTATCATAGAGAATCTGTAAAGAAAGAATGGGGATACCAGGGAATAAGAAACAACAGTGGAAATGTGCTCACTCTTACTGTTACCTTGACACAATACGGAGGTTTTCATTATGACTTGTGTAGTAAATGTTTCTATGTTTCTACAGTAAGGCACCTACTGAATTCAGTTTGAATCCTCTGCTAGCTCAGCAAAGATTTTCTGCATCTTTAGTTGGATTTGCACATGCTTCCTGATTTCAGTTTTCTCACTGGTTTATGATTACTAAATAAAATCACTCCTCTCAACGTTCATCTCTTAATCTCCATACACAACATTTTACACCCTTTTCTTTGTGTCCTGAGTTGGGATTAAGACTCCTCACACTGGCTGCCATTCTAACTCACGCTTAAGTGCCAAACTGTCAACACATTGTGCAGCAAAACCCTAGGGTACAGGGGTTCACGTGCAACTCACCAGACTTCAAGCTCTTGAATTTAAGAACATAAGAACTAGGAGCAGGAGTAGGCCATCTGGCCCCTCGAGCCTGATCCGCGATTCAATAAGATCATAGAACATAGAAGAGCTACAGCACAAACAGGCCCTTCGGCCCACAAGTTGCGCCAAACATGTCCCTACCTACTAGGCTTACCTATAACCTCTTACTAACTTCCACGAACTTATCCAAAAATCTCTTAAAAGACCCTATCGAATCCGCCTCCACCACCCGATTCCACGCACCCACCACCCTCCACCCTCTGAGCGAAAAACTTACCTCTAACATCTCCTCTGTACCTACTCCCCAGCACCCTAAACCTGTGACCTCTTGTGGCAACCATTTCAGCCCTGGGTAAAAGCCTCTGAGAATCCACTCTATCAATACCTCTCAACATCTTATACACCTCTATCAGGTCACCTCTCATCCTTCGCCTCTCCAAGGAGAAAAGACCTAGCTCTCTCAACCTATCCTCATAAGGCATGCCATCTAATCCAGGCAACATCCTTGAAAATCTCCTCTGCACCCTTTCTATGGCTTCCACATCCTTTCTGTAATGAGGCGACCAGAACTGGGCACAGTACTCCAGGTGGGGTCTGACCAGGGTCCTATACAGCTGCAGCATTATTGCCAATTTCTAAACTCAATTCCTCTATTGATGAAGGCCAGTATTCCATACACCTTCTTAACCACAGCCTCTACCTGCGACACTGCTTTGAGCGTCCTATGAACCCGGACCCCAAGATCCTTCTGATCTTCCACACTGCCAAGCATCTTACCCTTAATATTATATTCTTTCATCCTATTCAACCTGCCAAAATGAACCACCACACACTTATCTGGGTTGAAGTCCATCTGCCACTTCTCCGCCCAGTCTTGCATGGTTGATCTCTTTGTAGACTCAGCTTCACTTACCCGCCTGCTCAGCTTAACCCTTAATTCCTTTACTGTTCAAAAATTTATCTATCCTTGCCTTAAAAACATTCAATGAGGTAGCATCAACTGCTTCACTGGGCAGGGAATTCCACAGATTCACAACCCTTTGTGTGACGAAGTTCCTCCTCAACTCAGTCCTAAATCTGCTTCCCCTTATTTTGAGGCTATGCCCCTAGTTCTAGTTTCACCCGCCAGTGGAAACAACTTCCCTGCTTCTATCTTATCTATTCCCCTCATAATCTTGTTTCTATAAGATTTCCCCTCATTCTTCTGAATTCCAATGAGTATAGCCCCAGTCTGCTCAGTCTCTCCTCATAAGCCAACCCTCTCAACTCCGGAATCAACCTAGTGAATCTCCTCTGCACCCTCTCCAATGCCAGTACATCCTTTCTCAAGTAAGGAGACCAAAACTGTACACACTACTCCAGGTGTGGCCTCACCAGCACCTTATACAGCTGCAACATAACCTCATTGTTTTTAAACTCCATCCCTCTAGCAATAAAGGACAAAATTCCATTTGCTTCTTAATTACCTGCTGCACCTGCAAACCAACTCCTTGTGATTCCTGCACAAGGACACCCAGGTCCCTCTGCACAGCAGCATGCTGCAATTTTTTACCATTTAAATAATAGTCCATTTTGCTATTATTCCTGCCAAAATGGATGACCTCACATTTACTAACATTGTACTCCATCTGCCAGACCCTCACCCACTCACTTAGATTATCTATATCCCTTTGTAGGCTTTCAGCGTCCTCTGGACACTTTGCTCTGCCACTCATCTTAGTGTCATCTGCGAATTTTGACACACTACACTCAGTCCCCAACTCCAAATCATCTATGTAAATTGTAAACAATTGTGGTTCCAACACTGATCCCTGAGGCACACCACTAGTCACTGATCGCAACCAGAAAAACACCCATTTACCCCCACTCTTTGCTTCCTGTTAGTTAACCAATCCTCTATCCATGCTAATACATTACCCGTAACACCGTGCACCTTTATCTTATGTAGCAGCCTTTTGTGCGGCACCTTGTCAAATGCCTTCTGGAAATCCAGATACACCACATCCACAGATTCCCCATTGTCCACTGCACATGTAATGTTCTCAAAGAATTCCACCAAATTAGTCAAACATGACTTGCCCTTCATGAACCCATGCTGTGTCTTACCAATGGGACAATTTATATCCAGATGTCTCACTATTTCTTCCTTGATTCAAGTATTTTCCCTACTACAGAAGTTAAGCTAACCGGCTTATAGTTACCTGTCTTTTGTCTACCTCTGTTTTTTAAACAGTGGCGTCACATTTGCTGTTTTCCAATCTGCAAGAACCACCCCAGAGTCCAGCGAATTTTGGAAAATTATTAGTGCATTTGCTATTTCCCCCGCCATCTCTTTTAGTACCCTGGGATGCATTCCATCAGGACCAGGAGACTTGTCTACCTTTAGCCCCATTAGCTTGCCCAACACTGCCTCTTTTGTGATAATGATAGTTTCTAGGTCCTCACCTGCCACAAGCTTCCTGTCATCAATTTTTGTCATGTTATTTGTGTCTTCCACTGTGAAGACTGACACAAAATACCTGTTCAATGCCTCAGCCATTCTCTCATTTCCAGTTATTACATCCCCCTTCTCGTCCTCTGAAGGACCAATGTTTAGCCACTCTTTTTCGTTTTATATATTTGTAGAATAATTTGCGATCTGTTTTTATATTCTGAGCTAGTTTACTCTCATAATCCATCTTTCTTTTCTTTATAGCTTTCTGTTGACCTTTAAAGATTTCTCAATCCTCTAGTTTCCCACTAATCTTTGCCACTTTGTATGCATTTTCTTTCAATTTGATACCCTCCTTTATTTCTTTAGATATCCATGGCTGATTATCTCTTTTTCTACAATCCTTCCTTATCACTGGTATATACTTTTGCTGTGCAAACTTACATCCAGTTATTCAAAGACCAACTCTTCCGATTGTTTGCTTGTGGCTCAATCTTCCACATCTGGCAGTCGAAGAGCAAAACTGATTTGTGGAGCACACAGACCCAAAGCTGCAGCAAACTACAAGTGTGTGCATCAGGCTCATTGTTCAACCTGGCCAAACTCATACAAATGGCCCAAATTTACCCTACAACATGTCAGAGAAATTCATGGCTTGCACATGGGTATTCTCAGTTCAAAATTAAACGCAGGTCTCAAAGTGAGACGGGAAAGATTTTGCAATTGTTTTTGCATAGCCAGGAAATGTAAAGACCAACTCCAACTGCAATGACCTAGGTTTCCACATTCAGAGAACAAAATCCCGGGGATGTTTCCAGAGCCTGGGAATGAATGCTGCCAGTAATGGGCAAATTAAGCCAGCTTCGAAAATTAGAAATCTTCTCCAGTTTTTAACACACCCCCAGCAGCGCACAATCCAACAATTCGGAGAAGCTCATCGAGCAGAGCAGTATATCACAAATGACAAGACAAGAAAAAAGAATCTTAAACTGGTAGAATGTGAAACAGCAGGGAAGCAATGTACAGAAGCTCTGCAACTACATTGTAAAATAGGTGCTGGGAAGAAGAAAACATGCCAGAGTTCCTATACCTGCTGTCCTTTGATGTCTGATGTAAGTGTTGTGCATGTGGACAAAGATGCAGATTCGATCAGCCTTAACTGTGCTATTGCCCACAGTGTGTCATTGCGTACTGATGCTCACTGTTCACCTTCCAACACGAAGAATGGTTAGGTACGGTACAATGTGCCTCATGGTAAGTGCATGTAGAGACCCAACCTGTTTTTCAGCAATAGGAATTTCAGTGTCTTTGCAATGGATAGAATCAGGAAGACGTTTATACAAATTTATCCTCATTCTATCCTTTGTTTACACAACCAAACCCAACCCAAGGTGTTAAGGTGGACGGCTTCTTATATCAGCTTGTTCCAATCAGAAGGTCATGGGTCTAAAGCCTCAGTTGGAACTGCAGAACTTTAAAAGTTTAGAATACACCATCAGTGGCATTGTTTGTCCCTGTAGGTCGATCCCATATCCCTGACGTTTCAAGGTTGATTCACATTGCCCAATATTCATTTATGTGATAAGAGTCAAGCCAGGAGATGAATCATTGCATCCGCTCCCTGACATGATACCCAGATATTAAGCTTTTTGTTTTGTTCATGTTCTCGTATGGGCTTTTCCAACTTTTCCAAAGGTGGACTGAGCAAACACTTGGCAAAGTATGGTGAGGTACAAATCTCTAAACCTCTTTATTTCACAGTCAGACAGTTTATGATCAAATTTACTTAATTCAATCAGCACAAAAACAATGAATGGTCTATGCCTCCCCACACCTCAGGTTGTCATGTCAGCCTTAAGGAAAACACTACTCGACGAAAACTCCAATGCTCACCAGATCTCTGCGCTCTTTCCTTGACATCCTATTTCATACAAAGTTTTGTTCCAACTCTCACCCAAGAATCCTTGACCTCACCTAGATCCCAACTACACCCACAGGCGTACTACATCCCAGCGAGTACTGCTCTCTGAGTGACAACCTCAACCATGTCTCTACCTCCAACATGCCAATATCTGCATTTCAGACCAGTAGTCAAGGTTTCTGGCTGTGCCTGTATCCACTCAACAGTATTTCCTTCCCAGAACACTCAGCACATTTGTGAATAGACACAACCATGTGATACCCGACCAAGGCATCCAGTAGCAACGGGCGTTTCTCTGACTGTTGGCAGATCAGTGTTTAGGGTAAGCCTTCCATCTTGCTTGGCTCAGCCCACTGATGTGATTTCATACCTCACTCATGGCAAATCTTCACATCCAGTGAGTGGTTGGGGCTCTGGAACTCGCTACCTGAAAGGGTAGTAGATTCAGAAACCCTCACCGCACTGCAAGAATATTTGGATGTGCCCTTGCAATGTCGCAACCAACCAAAGTGCCATAAAGAACCAAAAACTGGAATTAAGCCAGATGATTTTCTTTTAGGCTAGCATGGACACAAGGGACCAAATAGTCTCACTTTGCACTGCAAACATTCACTGTTTTCTTCTACATTCACTGCTGAGGCAGCATTTAATTTTGAATGTGGAGCTCATTATGCAAGGATTAATCATTTAAGGATTAGGTAAGGATTAATTACTTAAAACTATTCCCTGTGATTTTCTACCGCAATAATTATTGCTTAAAAAAAATCTCAGACCCCTGGTCACTGTCGAATCTGAAGTTTTAATTTCTCATCCGAGAAAGACTTTAATTGATAACTTTGCCCGCCACCTCACAACATGATACCACATGTCCACACCAGACTTCTATGGACTGTGTCCATTGTGACAGCATTCAGAAGTCCTGTTAGATTTTACTGTCCTGCACAGCTTTACAAATCGATCATCCAGAATGCATTACACATGAACAATACCTGCGGCTGTGCAATCAGGTGCTTCCCGTCTTTGTCTGCAATGTAATTGGCCACCTTAAGAGGAAGATACATTGCACAGAAAGATCCCACACATTATACCATGAGGGATTGGACTGGAATCTCCAAGAATTCAAGGTGAGCCTCCTGGACACTGCCGGCAGCAAAGCCGAGAAAAAAAGATCAGGTATCAAGAATAAGAAGAAATATTAAGAAATAATTTCCCCCCATTTTCTTGGAACACGTTTGTTATTAATTATAAAAACATTGGCGATGGCGGGGACGAGTGGGTGGTGGAAGAGGGAGGCTGTTCAACTGGGCAGGGTGATCAAGTTGATGGAATCTCCAGGAATGTATCATACTGGTATAAAATGCATCATAGGAGGGAGTGTGGGAGTTGTGGGGGCGGGGGGTGAAAAGAGGAATTATGGTACAGAGGCTTTTGCAATTTGTATAATTACACATATCAGTTGTTTGCATTGTCCAGGTTTTAGCTGATGATCTCCACAGTAGAACATCACAGTCCAGCCTGATCCTATTATCGCCAGACTCACACAAGACAGATGTTCCAGCAAGGGTCCCTGGATAATAACCAACAACAGAAAGCTGACTGAGTCTCCATCTCTCTAAAGCACAGGAACTCTGTGAGCAGTTATATCAATTACCCCCACCCCGAGATCAACTGAGTAAATAGAGACATTCCCTAATCCCTTCATCGGTAACACTGCCTTCAGCTATTTAAACCCCAAGTTCTAGAATTTGTTTTCTTTATTCTTTCCTGGCATGTGGGTTTCAATTGCAAGGCCAGCTTTGGTGCCCATCCCCAATTGCCCTTGAACAGAGTGGCTTGCTCGGCCATTTCAGAGGGGCAGTGTAAAACCACAGCTGTGGGTCTGAAATCACAAGTTGGCAGATCAGGTTAGGACAGCAGGTTTCCTTCCCAAATATTCATATCTCTCTAACTCTCCAGAATTTAAAAATATTAAGCGACAGCAGGAAAATGGTGTTGATGCAGATTAGCTGATGCAGATGCACAGCAGGCTTGATGGGCTGAATGGTCAATTCCTGCTCCTACTTCTTAGGTTTTCTCTTGCTCTCCTCCTCAAATAGGTCTGAAAAATCTAACGGGTTTGTTTTAATTACCTGATATCTTTGGCTTGGTGTCAATGTTTCTCTGAGAGTTGAGTCTCTGGAACTCTCTTCCTCAAAAGACAGTGGAAGCAGAGCCTTTGAATGTTTTTAAGGCATTGCGAGATAGATTATTGATGAACAAGGGGGAGAAAGATTATCGGGAGTTGATAGGAATGTGGGGTTGAGGTTGCAATTAGATCAGCAATGAACGTACTGAATGGTGGAGCACCTTCAGATGTTTTCTCTACATTAACGTTACTATAATAAATGCAAGTTATTAAAACTGGCACCTGAGTTACTCCCTGGGATATATTCCCATGCTTTTTAAGGCTGCTTCGTCGATTGAAAGGATTCCTTAACCATTTGGGTGTGAAACCAGTCATAAACATAAAAAGACTAATCCATTTTGGGCTGTTGGAAGGTTAATAATTTCCTGTAACTTCTGCAGCTGCTGCAAACTGGGAGGGATTTGACCACATGACACATCCTCATCACAGGCTGAATTTGTTGATAAATTTACAGGAACTTGCAACATCTTGAGTACTCATTATGAAATCCATTTGATATTTAGGCCAGGGATTTTCTCAATACTTCCTAACAAACACCAAACCCTTGGTGTGTCATCGCTATGATGGTTCACTACTTCCCCATGACTTGGAATCCATCACATAACTGATCCACACAGACCAGAAAGATCCCAGGTCAGAGCCCCTAGTCTGTGTTGAGCTAGCTGGGTTACAGGTTCAACACCTCAGGATAAGGCCGATTCCCTGCCAATACCTCAAGTGCATATCAAAGTGGTTCTTCTGCCTCCATCACTCTTTCAGGCAGTGAATTCCAGACACCCCACTCACTGGGTGAAAATTGCTCATCTCCCCTTTAATCCTCCACTAAGTAACTTAAATTCAAACCCCTGGTTTTGACTTGTCCGTTTACAGAAATAGGTCCCTCTTATGCACTCTGTCCGGGCCCCTCAAAATTCCAAACATACAATTGAGGAGCAGGGAGTAGGGAGTAGGGAGTAGGCTACTCGGCTCCTCGGGCCTGCTCCACCATTCAGTACGTTCATTGCTGATCTAATTGCAACCTCAACCCCACATTCCTATCAACTCCCGATAATCTTTCATCCCCTTGTTCATCAAGAATCTATCTCGCAATGCCTTAAAAACATTCCAAGGCTCTGCTTCCACTGTCTTTTGAGGAAGAGAGTTCCAGAGACTCAACTCTCAGAGAAAACATTTCTCCTCATCTCTGACTTAGATGAGTGACCCCTTATTTTTAAACAGTGACCTCTAGTTCTAGATTCTCCTGCAAGAGGAAACATCCTCTACACATCCACCCTGTCAATACTCCTCAGGATCCTAAGGTTTCGATGAAGTCACCTCTTACTCACCTGAACTTCAGTGGATACAAATCTAACCTCTCCAACCTTTCTTGATACGACAACCCACTCCAGGGCTTGAGCTCAATAACCAAGGCTGAGACTCTAGAATGATACTAAGAGATACACTGTCAGAGATGCCATCTTTATGGTGAGACACTAGACTGAGGCTCAATCTGCCTGCTCAGGTGGATATAAAAGATTCTGTGGCACAATTGACCATTTCAGAGGGCAATTAAGAGTCAACCACACTGCTGTGGATCAGGAGTCACATGTAAGACAGACCAGGAGAGGTCGGCAGATTTCCATCCCTAAAGGACATTGGTGAACAAGATGGGTGGTTTTTTAAAAAACAACAATCAACAATGGTTTAAAGATCATTTTTAAACTCTTCATTCCAGAGTTTTATTGGATTATAATTTCACCATCTGCTGCAGTTGGATTGGAACTCGGGACCTCAGGAGCATTACCCAGGGTTTCTGGATTACTAGCCCAGTGACAATACCACCACCTCCCTATTTGTTAGAGCTTGCTGTACACAAAATGACTGCCATATTTCCTACATTGCAACAGAGATTACACTTCTGAACTATTTCACTTGCAGTAAAGCACTTTTAAACATCCAGCAGCTGTAAAAAACCCTATATATAAATGTAAGTCTTTTTTCCTTTTTCTCTTTATAATTTTCTCCTGCCTCTAGTATGAACATTGTGGCTGTGGTCTGTGGCATGCAATGTAGCAACTCAGCAAGGCTACTTCGGCAGTATCTCCCTCCTGACAACCAAGATGTGCAACATCATCACAGGGACACCATCAGCTCCAAGATCTCCTCAGACTCTCACATGATTCAGATTGGGGCTATATATAGCCATTAACACTATGTTAGGGTCTTATCTCTCTCAAGGTCATACTATGTTTCTCTCTGGATAATATATTGTGTGAATTGGGAGAATACCTACACTGCAGATCCCTAGCTAGTGACATTAACACAGAAGTACACAGTTGGTGTCACTAGCTGGGGATCTGCCAAATACTACATTATTCTTCAGTTCTCTGTCTGAAGGCAAGTGAGAATTCACCAAACCACAGTAAACAACTGTGATATTTTACTACAGGTAGGGGACAGAGAGACAGGCCCCGAGTTTGCCTCCATCAGAACTGGGATTGAATCTGATGCTGTTGACGTTATTCTGATCCACGTTAGCTGTCTAGCTAACTGAGCTATCCAGCCACCCCACTATAAAAATTACAAAAGTGTAATCCAGCTGGAGTTTGTGGGCCAGGTCCAGGTTATTTTTAGTGGGTGTCATGGCAGACAGTTCTTTCTATTTTCAATTGTTCGCAGGTTAGCAATGACACTGACAAAGCTGCATTCACTACTCAGCCCTAGTTTCCTGGGGGGTGGTGAACCTTTTGCTTGAACTACAGAGGTCCATGTGCGGATGGTCCACCCACAATGGTGTTAGGTTAAGCTTTCTGGGGCATTGCCTGAATGATCATAAAGGGAGGGCAATACATGCTCAAGTCAAAATGGTGTGCAACTTGGAAGAGAATTTGGCGGTAAAGGTGTTCCCATGACTTTGCTGCTCTTTTTCTCCTTGGTGGATGTATAGATTTGTGCTTTCCTGAACTGTATTTTACAAGGGATGCAGTAAATCAACAGGTGACCAGCAGACATTAAAGATCTCACAACCACAATGCGATCATAAATGCTGAAAAAGCATTCTACAGCTTTTTACACCCACAGAGCCAAATATAAAATTTGTTCTGTAATGAGTTAAACTTCCAGGTCAACAGTCATGAACTTAATTAATCTTTTCTCTTTCTGGGTATTGGTGTCCATGCCATAGGAACCATTATGATTCAGAACAAGGCCATTCAGTCCAGTGTCTGCGCCAGCCAGAAGAGAAAAAAACTAACCACTCATTTAATCCCGTTTTCCAGTACCTGCTCTGTAGCCTTGCCGGTTACAGCACTTCAGATGCAGATCCAGGGACCTTTTAAAACGAGTTGAGTGTTTCAGCCTCAATCACCAACTTAGGCAGTGAATTCCAGACGTGTACCACCCTCTGGGTGAAAAATGTTTTCCTCATGTCCCTTCTAATCCTTCTACCAATCATCTTAAATCTGTGCCCCTGGTAATTGACCTCTTCACTAGGGGAAACAGGTCTTTCCTGTCGACCTTGTCGAGGCCCCTCATAACTTTGTATCCCTTAATTAGATCAATGCAAGAATCCCATGAGGTCCATGGTGAATCACTGATTGATCTCCCTGTGGGGCTCATTGAGTACGAGTTCCCCTGGTAACATGCCTGTCCGGTTGGAACCTATTACCTCAGCCATTTATAAGATAGACCCAGGACTGGGCCTGCTGAACTGTAGTTCCAGGCAAGGACTAGTGTGTATGCACCACAGAGGTGGTTTTACATTGCATTTTGTAATAAATTATGTTCCTTTCCAGTTAGGCTTCCCGAGTCATTATGGTCACCCCTTAGCGAATACCGAAAGGCCTGGATAGAGTTGACGTGGAGAAGACGTTTCCATTAGTAGGAGAAACAAGGATCCAAGGGCACAGCCTAAGAATAAAGGGACGACCCTTTAGAACCGAGATGAGAAGGAATTTCTTCAGCCAGAAGGTGGTGAATCTGTGGAATTCATTGGCACAGAAGGCTGTGGAAGCCAGGTCATTGAGTATATTTACGACAGAGATAGATAGGTTCTTGATTGGTAAGGGGATCAAAGGTTACCAGGAAAAGGTGGGAGAATGGGGTTGAGAAACGTATCAGCCATGACTGAATAGCAGAACAGACTTGAAGGGATAAATGGTCCAATTCTGCTCCTTATCTTATGGTCTTATACTGTTCCAGTATTACATCCCTGCTTTGTATTCAATACCTCACCCAATAAATGGAAAGCATTTCATATGCTTTCTTTACTACCTGTCCTGCCACCTTCAAGGACCTGTGGACATACACTCCAAGGTCTCTCACTTCCTCAAGCCTTCTTAATATCTTCCTGTTTATGGAGTATTTCCTTGCTTTGTTTGCCCTCCCCAAATGCATGACCTCATGCTTTTTCAGATTGAATTCCGTTTGCCACTTCTCTGCCCACTCAATCAAACCATTTACATAATTCTGGAGTCAACAGCTATCCTCTTCACTATCAACTACACAGACTATTTTTGTATCATCTGCAAATTTCTCAATCATTCTCCCCCACATTTAAGTCTAAATCATTAATATATACAACAAACAATAAGGGCCCCAACACAGAGTCCTGTGGCCACTGGAAACGGTTTTCCATTCACAAAAACATTCTTCAATCATTACCCTTTGCTTCCTGTTGCTGGATGAATTTTGAATCCAACCTGCCACCTTCCGCTGCATCCCATAAGATTTCACTTTTCTGACCAGTCTGCGTGTAGGACCTTTTCAAATGCCCTTACTTTGCCAACAATATCCACTGCACTACCCTCATCAATTCTCCTTGTTACTTCCTCCAAAAAGTCTATTAAGATGACTAACAAGGTAAATGTGTGGGGTTATAGGGATAGGGCCTGATTGGGATTGTTGTTGGTGCTGGCTCGTTGGGCCAAAAGGCCTCTTTCTGCACTGTAGGGATTCTATAAGTTAATACGACACAATCTTCCCCTAACAAAACCATGCTGACGTTCCCTGATCAATCTGTACCTTTCTAAGTGATTGTTTGTCCCAATTGTTTCTAATAATTTCCCACCAATTGTAGACTGACTAGCTTATAATTTTCTGGCTTATCTCTCGCACCCTTTTTAAATAATGTTCACAGACTTCCAATCCTCTGGTACCTCACCTGTATCTAGTCATATCTCAGCCTAGAGTCTTTCAACATGCCTCCGTAACTGGAGTGAGATCAGTCTATGTTACTGACTGACTGAGATTGCAAAAGAGAGAAAAAGAGAAGAAAAAATGATAGGGCAGGGCTGGCTTTGCAGCCCTCCCTTTACTTTGAGACACAAAAATTGGTATGCCTAGCTGTCAATCAAAGCTAGTGTGCTGGTATGGAGCAACTGCATTATCATTCAACTATGCCCCTGGCAGGCACAATGAATGAAAACCATTCTACCATCAGGGGATCAGCTCTCATAGGAGAAACTGAACAAATCTCTATTGTCTGAAAATAATGGGACATAAAACGTGTACAATTTGCTGTTGCCTTGACTGGCATTCTATTCTGCCATGCTAGCTAACATTCTTAATAGCTGGTGTATTTCAGAGTTAACCCTCTGTCAATGGAACTTTATCTTATATCAACATATCATTACTGAATCATACTTTCCAGCCATGTCCCAGACAGTACCATCACCATCCATGGATATGTCTTCTTACATCAACAGCTCAGACCTAGCAAAGGCGCAATGCTATACAGTCCTGAGCAAGATGCCCTGGGAGTCCTCAACATTAAGTATGTCAAAAATCCTACTGATTAACATTTACAGCCCTCCCTCAGCTGCTGATTCAGTATTCATCCATGTTGAACATCATATGGAGGAAGCATTGAGGGGAGCAAGTATGTAGACTGTGGTTCTGAGTGGTTTAGTAGCACCACTTGAGACCAAGCTAGCCACATCCTAAAGGACACATCTGCCAGACTAGGCCTGCTGCAGGTGGTGAGGGAATCAACAAGAGGGGAAAAAGCTACTAGACTTGACCTCATCAGTCTTCCTGCTATAGATGCATCTCTCCATGACAATTTGTATAGGTCCCAGTCCTCACTTTTCATCTTAATAGCCCCCACATTCAAAGGATCATCATCTGTCATTTCTGCCAATGATGCCGCCACCAAATACATCGTTCCCCCCGTCCATGCCCCCGTCAGCCTTCCCCAGGGGCCACTCGCTCCGTGATATCCTGGTCTATTCTTCCAGCATGCCCAACTCTTCACCCCCTTTCCATACAATCGCAAAAGGTGCAACACTTGCCCTTTTACCCCCTCCCTCCTCAACATTCAAGGCCTCAAACACTCCTTTCAGGAGAAGCAACCTTTCACTTGCATCAGCTTCACTTTGGTCCTCTGTATTCACTGCTCCCAATGCGCCATGCTCAACATTAGAGAAACTAAACACAAACTGGGGGTGATCGCTTTGTGGAACACCATCACTCAGTCTGCAAGCATGACCCCAGCCTTCCTGTTGCATGCCATTTCAACTCAGCATCTTGCCCCATATCCGTCCTTGGTTTCTGCAATGTTCCAGCAAAACCCAA
>NC_135803.1:95678629-95688629 GCF_964213995.1 Mustelus asterias | reverse complement strand
ACACACACCGACACAGAGACACACACACACCGACACAGAGACACACACACACCGACACAGAGACACACACACACCGACACAGAGACACACACACACCGACACAGAGACACACACACACCGACACAGAGACACACACACACACCGACACAGAGACACACACACACACCGACACAGAGACACACACACACACCGACACAGAGACACACACACACCGACACAGAGACACACACACACCGACACAGAGACACACACACACACACCGACACAGAGACACACACACACACACACCGACACACACACACACACACACCGACACAGAGACACACACACACCGACACAGAGACACACACACACCGACACAGAGACACACACACACCGACACAGAGACACACACACCGACACAGAGACACACACACCGACACAGAGACACACACACCGACACAGAGACACACACACCGACACAGAGACACACACACCGACACAGAGACACACACACACACACACACCGAGACACACAGAGACACACACCGACACAGAGACACACACACACCGACACAGAGACACACACACACCGACACAGAGACACACACACACACACACACCGACACACACACACCGACACAGAGACACACACCGACACAGAGACGCACACACACACCGACACAGAGACACACACACCGACACCGAGACACACACACACACACCGAGACACACATAGACACACACACACCGACACAGAGACACACACACACCGACACACACACACCGACACACACACACCGACACACACACACCGACACACACACACCGACACACACACACCGACACACACACACCGACACACACACACCGACACACACACACCGACACAGAGACACACACACCGACACAGAGACACACACACACCGACACAGAGACACACACACACCGACACAGAGACACACACACACACACACACACACACACACACACCGACACACACACACCGACACAGAGACACACACCGACACAGAGACACACACACACACCGACACAGAGACACACACACCGACACCGAGACACACACACACACACACACCGAGACACACAGAGACACACACACACCGACACAGAGACACACACACACCGACACACACACACCGACACACACACACCGACACACACACCGACACACACACACCGACACACACACACTGACACACACACACCGACACACACACACCGACACACACACACCGACACAGAGACACACACACCGACACAGAGACACACACACACACCGACACAGAGACACAGAGACACAGAGACACACACACACACAGACACAGAGACACAGAGACACATAGACACACACCGACACCGAGACACACACACACACACCGACACACACCGACACCGAGACACACCGACACAGAGACACACCGACACAGAGACACACCGACACAGAGACACACCGACACAGAGACACACCGACACAGAGACACACCGACACAGAGACACACCGACACAGAGACACACACCGACACCGACACAGAGACACACACCGACAGAGACACACACCGACACCGACACAGAGACACACACACACACACCGACACAGAGACACACACACACACCGACACAGAGACACACACACACACACCCCGACACAGAGACACACACACACACCCCGACACAGCGACACACACACACCGACACAGCGACACACACACACCGACACAGCGACACACACACACACCCCGACACAGAGACACACACACACACCCCGACACAGAGACACACACACACACCCCGACACAGAGACACACACACACACCCCGACACAGAGACACACACACACACCCCGACACAGAGACACACACACACCCCGACACACACACACCCCGACACAGAGACACACCGACACAGAGACACACACACACCGACACAGAGACACACACACACCGACACAGAGACACACACACACACCGACACTGAGACACACACACACACCGACACTGAGACACACACACACACCGACACCGAGACACACACACACACCGACACAGAGACACACACACACACCGACACAGAGACACACAAACACCGACACAGAGACACACACACACCGACACAGAGACACACACACACACACACCGACACAGAGACACACACACACACACCGACACAGAGACACACACACCGACACAGAGACACACACACCGACACAGAGACACACACACCGCCACAGAGACACACACACCGCCACAGAGACACACACACACCCTGACACAGAGACACACACACAACCCGACACAGAGACACACACACAACCCGACACAGAGACACACACAAACCCCGACACAGAGACACACACACCCCGACACAGAGACACACACCGACACAGAGACACACACCGACACAGAGACACACACCGACACAGAGACACACACCGACACAGAGACACACACACACACACCGACACAGAGACCCACACACACACACCGACACAGAGACACACACACACACACCGACACACAGAGACACACACACCGACACAGAGACACACAGAGACACACACACACCGACACAGAGACACACACACACACACACCGACACAGAGACACACACACACACACACACACACACACCGACACAGAGACACACACACACACACACACACACACACCGACACAGAGACACACACACACCGACACACACACACCGACACACACACACCGACACACACACACCGACACACACACACCGACACACACACACCGACACACACACACACACACACACCGACACAGAGACACCGACACCGACACACACACACACCGACACACACACACACCGACACACACACCGACACACACACACACACACCGACACACACACACACACCCACACCGACACACACACACACCGACACAGAGACACACACACACCGACACACACACACCGACACAGAGACACACACACACACCGACACAGAGACACACACACACACCGACACAGAGACACACACACACACCGACACAGAGACACACACACACACAGACACACACACACAGACACACAGAGACACACAGAGAGACTCAGAGACACACACACACCGACACACACACACCGACACACACACACCGACACACACACACCGACACACACACACCGACACACACACACCGACACACACACACCGACACACACACACCGACACACACACACCGACACACACACACCGACACACACACACCGACACACACACACCGACACACACACACCGACACACACACACCGACACACACACACCGACACACACACACCGACACACACACACCGACACACACACACCGACACACACACACCGACACACACACACCGACACACACACACCGACACACACACACCGACAGAGACACACCGACACAGAGACACACCGACACAGAGACACACCGACACAGAGACACACCGACACAGAGACACACCGACACAGAGACACACCGACACAGAGACACACCGACACCGACACACACACACACCGACACACACACACACCGACACACACACACACCGACACACACACACACCGACACACACACACACCGACACACACACACACCGACACACACACACACCGACACACACACACCGACACACACACACCGACACACACACACACCGACACAGAGACACACACACACACCGACACAGAGACACACACACACACCGACACAGAGACACACACACACACCGACACAGAGACACACACACACACCGACACAGAGAGACACACACACACACACACACCGACACAGAGACACACACACACAGAGACACACAGAGACACACAGAGACACACAGAGACACACAGAGACTCAGAGACACACACACCGACACACACACACACCGACACACACACACACCGACACACACACACACCGACACACACACACACCGACACACACACACACCGACACACACACACACCGACACACACACACACCGACACACACACACACCGACACACACACACACCGACACACACACACACCGACACACACACACACCGACACACACACACACCGACACACACACACACCGACACACACACACACCGACACACACACACACCGACACACACACACACCGACACACACACACACCGACACACACACACACCGACACACACACACACCGACACACACACACACCGACACACACACACACCGACACACACACACCGACACACACACACCGACACACACACACCGACACACACACACCGACACACACACACCGTCACACACACACCGTCACACACACACAGACACACACACAGACACAGAGACACCGACACAGAGACACCGACACAGAGACACCGACACAGAGACACCGACACAGAGACACCGACACAGAGACACACACACACACACCGACACAGAGACACAGAGACACACACCGACACCGAGACACACACCGACACCGACACAGAGACACACACCGACACCGACACAGAGACACACACCGACACCGAGACACACACACACACACACCCCGACACAGAGACACACACACACCCCGACACAGAGACACACACACACACACACCGACACAGAGACACGCACACACCGACACAGAGACACACACACACACCGACACAGAGACACACACACACACCGACACAGAGACACACACACACACCGACACAGAGACACACACACACACCGACACAGAGACACACACACACACCGACACAGAGACACACACACACACCGACACAGAGACACACACACACACCGACACAGAGTGACACACACACCGACACAGAGACACACACACAGACACAGAGACACACACACCGACACAGAGACACACACACAGACACCGACACAGAGACACACACGCACACACACCGACAGAGACACGCACACACACCGACACAGAGACACGCACACACACCGACACAGAGACACGCACACACACCGACACAGAGACACGCACACACACCGACACAGAGACACGCACACACACCGACACAGAGACACGCACACACACCGACACAGAGACACGCACACACACCGACACAGAGACACGCACACACACCGACACAGAGACACGCACACACACCGACACAGAGACACGCACACACACCGACACAGAGACACGCACACACACCGACACAGAGACACGCACACACACCGACACAGAGACACGCACACACACCGACACAGAGACACGCACACACACCGACACAGAGACACGCACACACACCGACACAGAGACACGCACACACACCGACACAGAGACACGCACACACACCGACACAGAGACACGCACACAGACACAGAGACACACACACACACACCCAGACACAGAGACACACACACACACACAGACACAGAGGCACACACACAGACACAGAGACACACACACACACACACCGACACAGAGACACACACACACACACACACCGACACACACACACACACACCGACACAGAGACACACACACACCGACACAGAGAAACACACACACCGACACACACACCGACACACACACAGACACACACACAGACACACACACAGACACACCGTCGCGCGCGCACAGTCGCGCGCGCACAGTCGCGCGCGCACAGTCGCGCGCGCACAGTCGCGCGCGCGCAGTCGCGCGCGCGCAGTCGCGCGCACGCAGTCGCGCGCACGCAGTCGCGCGCACACAGTCGCGCGCACACAGTCGCGCGCACACAGTCGCGCGCACACAGTCGCGCGCACACAGTCGCGCGCACACAGTCGCGCGCACACAGTCGCGCGCACACAGTCGCGCGCACACAGACGCGCGCACACAGACGCGCACACAGACGCGCACACAGACGCGCACACAGACGCGCACACAGACGCGCACACAGACGCGCACACAGACGCGCACACAGACGCGCACACAGACGCGCACACAGACGCGCACACAGACGCGCACACAGACGCGCACACAGACGCACACACAGACGCACACACAGACGCACACACAGACGCACACACAGACGCACACACAGACGCACACACAGACGCACACACAGACGCACACACAGACGCACACACAGACGCACACACAGACGCACACACAGACGCACACACAGACGCACACACAGACACACACACAGACACACACACACAAACACACACACACACACACACAGACACACACAGACACACACACAGACACACACACAGACACACACACAGACACACACACAGACACACACACAGACACACACACAGACACACACACAGACACACACACAGACACACACACAGACACACCGACACAGAGACACACACACACACCGACACACCGACACAGAGACACAGAGACACACACACACCGACACAGAGACACACACCGACACCGACACAGAGACACACACCGACACCGACACCGAGACACACACACACACACCGACACAGAGACACACACACACACACACCCCGACACAGAGACACACACACACCCCGACACACCGACACAGAGACACACACACACACCGACACACCGACACAGAGACACAGAGACACACACACACCGACACAGAGACACACACCGACACCGACACAGAGACACACACCGACACCGACACCGACACAGAGACACACACACACACACCGACACAGAGACACACACACACACACACACCCCGACACAGAGACACACACACACACACACCGACACAGAGACACACACACACACACACCGACACAGAGACACACACACACACACACCGACACAGAGACACACACACACACACCGACACAGAGACACACACACACACACACCGACACAGAGACACGCACACACACCGACACAGAGACACGCACACACACCGACACAGAGACACGCACACACACCGACACAGAGACACGCACACACACCGACACAGAGACACGCACACACACCGACACAGAGACACGCACACACACCGACACAGAGACACGCACACACACCGACACAGAGACACGCACACACACCGACACAGAGACACGCACACACACCGACACAGAGACACGCACACACACCGACACAGAGACACGCACACACACCGACACAGAGACACGCACACACACCGACACAGAGACACGCACACACACCGACACAGAGACACGCACACACACCGACACAGAGACACGCACACACACCGACACAGAGACACGCACACACACCGACACAGAGACACGCACACACACCGACACAGAGACACGCACACACACCGACACAGAGACACGCACACACACCGACACAGAGACACGCACACACACCGACACAGAGACACGCACACACACCGACACAGAGACACGCACACACACCGACACAGAGACACGCACACACACCGACACAGAGACACGCACACACACCGACACAGAGACACGCACACACACCGACACAGAGACACGCACACACACCGACACAGAGACACGCACACACACCGACACAGAGACACGCACACACACCGACACAGAGACACGCACACACACCGACACAGAGACACGCACACACACCGACACAGAGACACACACACACAGACACACAGAGACACACACACAACGACACACAGAGACACACAGAGACACACACACACACACACCGACACACAGAGACACACACACACACACACCGACACAGAGACACGCACACACACCGACACAGAGACACGCACACACACCGACACAGAGACACGCACACACACCGACACAGAGACACGCACACACACCGACACAGAGACACGCACACACACCGACACAGAGACACGCACACACACCGACACAGAGACACGCACACACACCGACACAGAGACACGCACACACACCGACACAGAGACACACACACACAGACACACAGAGACACACACACAACGACACACAGAGACACACAGAGACACACACACACACACACCGACACACAGAGACACACACACACACACACCGACACAGAGACACACACACACACCGACACAGAGACACGCACACACACCGACACAGAGACACGCACACACACCGACACAGAGACACGCACACACACCGACACAGAGACACGCACACACACCGACACAGAGACACGCACACACACCGACACAGAGACACGCACACACACCGACACAGAGACACGCACACACACCGACACAGAGACACGCACACACACCGACACAGAGACACGCACACACACCGACACAGAGACACGCACACACACCGACACAGAGACACGCACACACACCGACACAGAGACACGCACACACACCGACACAGAGACACGCACACACACCGACACAGAGACACGCACACACACCGACACAGAGACACGCACACACACCGACACAGAGACACGCACACACACCGACACAGAGACACGCACACACACCGACACAGAGACACGCACACACACCGACACAGAGACACGCACACACACCGACACAGAGACACGCACACACACCGACACAGAGACACGCACACACACCGACACAGAGACACGCACACACACCGACACAGAGACACGCACACACACCGACACAGAGACACGCACACACACCGACACAGAGACACGCACACACACCGACACAGAGACACGCACACACACCGACACAGAGACACGCACACACACCGACACAGAGACACGCACACACACCGACACAGAGACACGCACACACACCGACACAGAGACACGCACACACACCGACACAGAGACACGCACACACACCGACACAGAGACACGCACACACACCGACACAGAGACACGCACACACACCGACACAGAGACACGCACACACACCGACACAGAGACACGCACACACACCGACACAGAGACACACACACACACCGACACAGAGACACGCACACACACCGACACAGAGACACGCACACACACCGACACAGAGACACGCACACACACCGACACAGAGACACGCACACACACCGACACAGAGACACGCACACACACCGACACAGAGACACGCACACACACCGACACAGAGACACACACACCGACACAGAGACACACACACACACCGACACAGAGACACACACACACACCGACACAGAGACACACACACACACCGACACAGAGACACACACACACACCGACACAGAGACACACACACACACCGACACAGAGACACACACACACACCGACACAGAGACACACACACACACCGACACAGAGACACACACACACACCGACACAGAGACACACACACACCGACACAGAGACACACACACACCGACACAGAGACACACACACACCGACACAGAGACACACACACACCGACACAGAGACACACACACACCGACACAGAGACACACACACACACACCGACACAGAGACACACACACACACACCGACACAGAGACACACACACACACACACACCGACACACACACACACCGACACAGAGACACGCACACACACCGACACAGAGACACGCACACACACCGACACAGAGACACGCACACACACCGACACAGAGACACGCACACACACCGACACAGAGACACGCACACACACCGACACAGAGACACGCACACACACCGACACAGAGACACGCACACACACACACACAGTCACACACACACAGTCACACACACACAGTCACACACACACCGTCACACACACACCGTCACACACACACAGTCACACACACACAGTCACACACACACAGTCACACACACACAGTCACACATACACAGACGCACACACAGACGCACACACAGACGCACACACAGACGCACACACAGACGCACACACAGACGCACACACAGACGCACA
Source organism: Mustelus asterias (assembly GCF_964213995.1). Lineage (NCBI taxonomy): Eukaryota > Metazoa > Chordata > Chondrichthyes > Carcharhiniformes > Triakidae > Mustelus > Mustelus asterias. Next base: position 95,678,840 of record NC_135803.1, on the reverse strand, counting down.
CACAGACGCACACACAGACGCACACACAGACACACCGACACCGACACAGAGACACACACACACACCGACACAGAGACACACACACACACCGACACACCGACACAGAGACACAGAGACACAGAGACACAGAGACACACACACACCGACACAGAGACACACACCGACACCGACACAGAGACACACACCGACACCGACACAGAGACACACACAC